>NW_006400232.1:232371-239162 GCF_000299155.1 Elephantulus edwardii | reverse complement strand
GCTATGCATCAGAGAGTTGGACAGTGACTAGGGATGATAGAAGGAACATTGATGGATTTGAGTTGTGGTGCTGGAGAAGAGTGTTGAATATGCCATGGACTGCTAGGAGAATAAACAGGTTTGTCCTGGAAAGGGTGAAGCCAGAATGTTCCCTGGAGTCAAGGATTCTGAAGCTTCGTCTGACATTCTTTGGGCATGTTGCAAGGAGGGACTGGTTCTTAGAGAGGGACATCATGTTTGGGAGAGTGGAGGGACAGAACAGGAGAGGAAGACCCTTGATGAGATGGATCGATGCTGTGAGTGGAGTGGTGGGAAGGAATATTTTTGAGACAGCGAGGTTGGCATAGGATAGAACTGCATTTAGGGCTCTTGTACATAAGGTCGCTATGAGTCGCAAATGACTCAATGGCACATAACAACAACAACAACAACAACAGTTAATATACATTAATCAAGTAATTTTAACTTTCTCAACTACTCCTTCCCTCTCTTAAACTTGATGATAAAAGCTCCTATCCTTCAGGATTGCTGAAGAATGTGAGAAAAATGTAGAAATAAATGACACACTGTGCAACTTACAGGAGACTGAGAAAAGAAGCTCTGATTTTTTTTTTAATTTTCACTTTTTATAATTAAATAAAGCTCTACAGAGTTTGTATATATTTTAATTTTCACAACAGTAAAGTAAAAGAGCTAGTGGCCTAGTGGTAAGGAATTGCACTGGCAACGCAAAGGCAAATGATTGAAGCCCACTATTTGCTCTGTGGGAGCAGCTTGGGCAATCTCCTCCTGTGTGATTTATTGCTTCTGAAAATCCACTAGAGGGTCAGCTGAGTCAGTTTCTACTTGATGACACATCAACAACAGCAGCAGCAGCAGGGTTAAGTAGGTTTTACCACTAATTTACTGAAAGAGTCAAAAGAAAGGACAAAAGAAAGGCCTAGGATGGAGCTCAAAATGTTTGCTGTCTTCTAGTAGCAAATAGGAACCAACTGATAGTTGACTCTAGTGAGTTTCTGAAGCTGTAAATTGCTTGGAGGATGTCACCCGTCTTTGTCATTTGGAACCATGTTGTTGTTGTTAAGTGCCATTGAGTGACTCATAGCGACTCTATGAGCGAAAGTCCTCAACCCTTGTGTAGCTTTCATCCTTTCTCCAGCTTCATTGGGTCTCCAGAGGCAAGATATTATGGAAGTGGATGCCACTCCTGCTTCCAAGCTTGTTTCAAACAGGGAATGCCACCAAACACTGTCTGCCATGGGTAACCATTAACACATCAGACACATCAGTGTCACAGTGTTCAGCTTCACAACAACCACAGGTAACCTCTGTACCGAGCCATAGGTAGATTAAAATCACTACAAAGCTGCAGCTTTTGGATCTGCAGCACAGTTACTGCAGAATATACTACTGGAGCTTCCTCAGGCAGGGAAGAGGTGATAATGGGAACAATCATCTAATCTATGCTAGATCACTGAGGTTGTAAATCCAAGGCAGCAGTTTTCTTTTTGTATTTTAATTATTTTCTTTTTTCTTGGTAAAATCTACATTAGTTAGGATTCTTGATTGACAATAAAATAAACATTGTCTAGCCAATTCTTTAACTGTGTATCTTGATCCTGTCCAATGTGTACAATAGACTAGGATGTAGCAAGGAAAAAATGCTGTTTATTTTTTAATTGTGTGAAATATGAATGGGATAATATTATTTACGATCCAGTCTTCATAAAAATTCACGTTACAGTAAATGAAACGTTTTTATAATTTCTCTTTACTTTTCAGTTATGCAACCCTACCTTTGATGTACCTGATGTCCAGAATCTTCTCAAGTTCAGATGTAGCATTCATCTCCTACATCTCTTTAAACTTCATTTGTGGGCTTTGCACCATGCTAATGACCATCATGCCTCGACTATTGGCTATTATCTCCAAAGCTGAGGTCAGTAATATTGCCAGCATCACCTATCCAGATGCTCACTTAAGGAGACAATATTCACTAATCCCTGTTTTATCAAATTCCTAACTGGTGTTAAATGGAAATGTGGTGTCATCTATTGCCTTTAAACCATAGAAAGAAAAATTGATCATAACTAACAAAAACACTGCGATACTATATTATAGTCAGGTCCAAAATTATTAATAAATCACAGACCCTTGGTCTGAGCTCCCTCAATTACTGATGACAGGCTCACTTAGATGGTTGTGTACTTGTTGATGAATAACTTAGTTTTTTGTTAGATTAATTAAATTAATGAATAAAAATATCTATCATGAAAGCAAGAACATATTATGGAGTAGGGCTGAGCAGAGAGACTAATCATACTCTCAGACTAGAACATATCTACAGATTATTTCAAAATAATGCTTGTTATCTCTGGTACAAATTTGGTTTTGCAATTTTCAGTGTTAGACTAAAATTTGCCCTGCAGGTGACTTCATGGTTACAGAACATTTCTCTCTGTAAAGAAGCAGGCTCTCTCACAGGCCTTTCATATTCACCTATTGCTTTGTGGATATGATCCCTATAGTAGATTTCTAGACTCAAATTGAATATTATTGTACAAATAATAGTAATAAAATTATTAATTATATTGTTGTTGTTATTGTTATGTGCCATCGAGTCACTTGCGACTCATAGCGAACCTATGTACAACAGCCCTAAACTGCTCTGTCCCTTGCCAATTGCACTGTCTCTAACACACCCATCCTGATTACCCCAGTCACTGAATCAATCACCTCTTAGAGCGCCTTGCCTTCCTGCCCTGTACCTCCACCCTATCAAGCATGATTTTCCTCTCTGAGACCGGTTCCTCCTCACAACATGTCCTAAGTATGTCAGATAAAGTCTCGGAATCCTTGTCTCCAAGAAGCAGTCCTGTTTAACCCTCTCCAGGATGAATTTGTTTGTTTTCTTAGCAGTCCATGGTACACTCAGTACTCTTCTCCAGCACCACAGTTCAAAGGCATCAATTCTCCTCCTATCCTCCCTAGTCATTGTCTAACTCTTTGATGCATAACAAGTGATTGCAAAGATTATGGCCTGTATCAGACACACCTTAGTCTCTAGAGAGACACTCTTGCTCTTCAGTACTTTGGAGAGGTCCCTAACAGCAGACTTTCCCATTGCAGTATGTCTTTTAATTTCCTGGCTGCTCAGGCCAAGATTGTTGACTGTGGAGCTAAGCAAGCTAAAGCTGTGAACAATCTCAATCTCTTCACCATTCATCATGATGCTGCCATTTGGTCCAGGGTGAGAATCTTTGTCTTCTTGACATTGAGCCTCAATCCATATTGAAGGCTGCAGTCCCTGACCCTCTGCAGCAAGTGCTTCAGGTCTTCCTCAGTTTCAGCAAGCAGGGTTGCATAATGCAGATTGTTGATAGATCTTCCACCAATCCTGATACCACAATTCTCCTCATAGAGCCCAGCCTCCCAGATAATCTGTTCTGCATACAGGTTGAAAAGGTATGGAGACAGGACACATACCTGGCGTACACCCTTCCCAATTTTGAACCATGCAGTGTTTCCTTGCTCTACTCTGATGACTGCCTCTTGGTACAAGTATTTATGATTAATATGTCTTATTATTAAATCTTTAGAAATGTATTAATAATATTTAATAAATTTTAATAATTAACAAATAATGAAAATTGCCAAATTTTCTTTGGCAATAATCTCCCACTCTGTCTTTTCTTTACAGTGGCATTCTGTCTGGACTGTTGCTTCTGTTTCACCTACCCTTTCACGTCAGATCACCTCTTGTGTTGTCTGTGGATATAGATACTGGTTTGCAGTCTTCTCTACCCCTGTATTTCAATTCTTTTCATTCTTTCCATTGCTGACTGTGAACAAAATGCTTTTCTCCACTCCCTGGTATTGAAAGTTTGATTCCTTAGAAGTTCGAGGGCTTAGATGTCCTACTGACTGAGAGGCTGAGAAAATAATCTTGGAAAGGCACAAAATCCTCAGGTCTGAAGGCCTCTTTCAAAGTCTGATTTAAGATGGGACGGGAATGACTCCTGGTTTGAAGTAAGATGTCACTTCTATATGATGATTGATGTTCCAGAAACTCATCTGATGCTCAAAGGATGATAGATGTTTGAAGGATTTTGTTTTAAAGTGCTATTTTTATAACATTATTTTTATTGCTTTGTATATTTGTATAGAAGTAATGTTACATTCAAGGGAGCTCTGGTAGCTAAATGGTAATAAGCACTGCAATCTCCAGAGCAGGGAGTTTGAATTCACCAGTTTCTTCATGGGAGAAGGATGGACAATCTCTTCCTGTAAGATTAACGGCTTATGTAAACCTTCTGGACAGTCAGTTACGGGTCAGTTACAACTTGACGGTTGCACGCAACAACAATGCCACATGCAAGTGTTTGTTATGTAATCAATAGAAGAAATAACTTATTGGGAGGATTTTACAACATCATTTCTCTCTGTATTAATATCTAGCCTTCAAATAGATAACTGGAGCTATTAATTGGTTTTAACTTGAGGAGAGACATGAAATAAATAGAAGACATGAAATGCATACATACATACAGTTATATAGATTTCCCTCCTCCCTCATCAACTCTCTAATATGACATTGGCCATTACGGATGCAGTAATGAACTATTATGGGAAGAAAAGCAGATCAAGGAAGATCATCTCTATAGTGAGAAAATCAGAGCAAATGTCTGCTCTAGGAGACACAATCACATAAGGCAGGGATAACTTTAAAAGGAAAGGAAGGAATGGGGAAAGTTCTTCTGGATCTAAGGAAGAAATTGGTGAGAAGTCTTTCTTTCTATGTGGTAGATTGTTCCAAAAGAGAAAGTCCCAATAAACCTATGTCTTTTAATTTGTTTTCAGGTCAGTTTTTCAGTCTATCTCAAACATAGACCTTGAGGGACTTTCTCTTTGGGAACGGGCATTAATACTTTCTTTAAGTTAGGATGCCATTGCCTTTTTATTTACACACCATCTAGTTGGAACCAATTTGTTATTGACCCTTGCTTGATCCACACTATATGAGATTGTTCCTATTTTTCCTGAGGAGCTATTGTTGGATCTGAACTGCGAGATGGGTAAAGTATTTGGTAAAGGAGCACCTTGCTATAGACGAGGCCATTAGAGTTCCCTAACAACCTAAGTGGGGGAGGGCAGAAAAGAAAGAAAGGCAAAACAGGGAAGGAAAGCAAAGATCTAGACTGCTTTCTGGTAACCCTAACTGGCTGAGTATGTTAGAAAAAGATGTGAAGGGTTTGTAGGTGGTAGAACAGAAAACCTATGAAAGGGTTAACTATGTTTCACTAAAGTGGTCTTTACCTTAAAGAAATAGAAAATTATTTTAAGTGACTTTAATCAAGGAAAAAGAAGCCCAGCTGATTCGTGAAGTGTACATTGGTCAGCAAACTGAAAAGCCAGTGGTTTGAAACTACCAGTTGCTCTCTGGGAGAAAGATGAGGCAATCTTTTTATATAATGATTAACAAACTTGGGAATCCTATGATTCCGTTTTACTCTGTACTGTAACTCAAAGCTGATCTATATCAGGTTTATGAGGCTGTAAAATTCCTCCTAGCAGAGGATAAAGGAAGACATTAAACATATTCCTCTGGTAGGGTCTTCTGTTTGTTTGTTTGCTGATACTTTAAAAAAAATTTATACTGGTGTATATACAAAGTTCATATACATTGTTTTTTACACCAGACCATTCCGCTTTCCTTTACCAATCCCTCTCTCCACCCATCAAATTGGGTGACCCTGTGCTTAAGCAAATCTCCCTCCCACCCCCAATCATTGTACATGCTTTACAATAATGGTGCTATACAGTAGGAACATACTACTCTTTATGAGACTGAGTTAGTTCACTTACCATAATTCCCTACAGCCCCTCCCATATTGTTGTATGAGCACAACGCATAGAGACCCTATGAACAAAATGTCTGAAGCCCCTCTACAAGTATCAACATTTATCAAAATTCATAGTTTCCTGAGGCACTGGATAGGAACTGGATGCCACTCCTGCTTCTAAACCTGTCATAGTATGGTATTGTTATTTTGTGCTATTGAGTCACCTGAGATGCATAGCAACCCTATGTACAGCAGCTCTGAACCCTTCCCTGTCCCGAGCCAGTCTCACTAATTCTGATACACCAATGCCATTGTCACAGTTACTGTATCAATCCATCTCATCCAGATTCTTCCACTCCTGCGCTGTCCATCCACCCTTCCAAAAATGATGCCCTTTTCCAAAGATTGATCTCTCCTGTCCAAGTGCGCAAAGTAAGCCAGGTAGAGCTTCGAAATCCTAGACTCCAAGGAGAGACTTGTTTTCAGCCTCTCCAAAACAGACCTAATTGTTTTCTTGGCAGTCCAATTTATGTTCAAGACTCTTTTCCAGCACCACAACTCTAAGGCAATTCTTATTCTGCCATCCTTAGACATTATCCAACTCTCTGAAGCATAAAAAGTAATTGAGAAGTCCATGGCCTGGATTAGGTACATCTTTGTCTCTAGACTGATATCATTACTCTTCAACACTATGGAGAGGTCCATGACAGCGGGTTTCCCCATGCAATTTGTCTTTTGATTTCCTGACTGCTAGCTGTTGTGCTGGAGAAGAGTGTTGAATATGCTATGGACTGCTAGGAGAACAGATTTTTCCTGGAAAGGGTGAAGCCAGAGTGCTCCTTGGAGTCAAGGATTCTGAAGCTTCGTCTGACATAATTTGGGCATGTTGCAAGGAGGGACTGGTCCTTGGAGAGGGACATCATGTTTGGGAGAGTGGAGGGATGGCGC
>NW_006400232.1:228439-232271 GCF_000299155.1 Elephantulus edwardii | reverse complement strand
CTCTTTAGGGTATATTCCCAGTAGTGGAATTGCTGGGTCAAATGGTATCCCTATTTGCAACTTTTTGAGGAAGCACCACACTACTTTCCACAGGGGTTGCACCATTTTACACTCCCACAAACAGTGAATAAGGATTCCAGTCTCTCCACAACCTCGCCAGCATTTGTTGCTGGCTGTTCTGTTAAATTTTGCTATTCTGGTTGTGGTGAGATGATATCTCATAGTTGTTTTGATTTGCATCTCTCTCAGGGCTAAGGATTTTGAACATTTCTTCATGTGCTTGTTGGCCATCTGAATATCTTCTTTGGTGAAGTGTCTGTTCATATCCTGTGCCTATTTTTCTATTGGATTATTTACCTTTATCTTGTTGTGGTGCTGCTCAAGTATTTTATAAACTCTAGATTTAAATCCCTTCTCTGACATGTCATTACCAAACACTTTTTCCAGTCTGTGGCTTCCCTTTTTACCCTATTGGAGAAGGTTTTGGATGTGCATAGGGATTTGATTCTTAGAAGGTCCCATTCATCTATTTTATCTTCTCCTGATTGTAAATTTTTCAGGATACTTGGAAGACCCTTTATGTTGTGGATTAGGACTACTAAAGTTCTTCCAAGCTTTTCTTGAGGGAGAGAATAGTTTAAAATGAATATATTTTAGGGCATTATGATTATCATGAGTCTGGAATGAGGGTTGCAGAGTGGAGTATACTTGGGGTGGGGGTGGGGATGTGCAGGGTAGGGGAGGGGGTTGTGTACAAATGAAGGAGTTTGTCTTTTGCTTTTCAAGGAGAGGAGCAAACTTGGGGTGGAGGTGGGGGTAGGGTAGATGGGGAGAAAAGTGCAACAATGAATGAATGGAATTCCAAAATCTCTGTAGATGTTCATTGAAATTAATAATAATAAATTAAAAAATCTATTTTGTCAAGGACCTCTCTAAAATGCTAAAAAACAAAACCACTTGATCCAAGTTATGGTCCTTATAGTTGCTTCCTATGCATCTGAAAGTTGGATAATGAATAAGAATCACAGAAGAATTGATGTCTTTGAATTGTGGTGTTGATGAAGAAAATAAAATATCCCTCTGATAATCAAAAGAATAAGAAAGTCTGTGTTGAAGGAAGTGGAACCAAGGTGTGCTGTAGAGGCAAGGATAGTGAAATTTAATCTCTTATACATTGGGCATGTTATCAGAGGAGGCCAAGGATTTGGAAGAAGACATCATGTTGGGATAGGTGAAGTGTCAGAAAAAGAGAAGAAGATCCTCAACAAGATATACTGACATACCAACTGTAATAATAGGTTGGAGCATATTGAAGATTGTGTGCATAGTACAAGAGCGCAAGATAAGGCAAGTTTTAGATCCATTGTTCATCAGGATACTATGAAGTCAAAACTGACTCAATGTATGTAACAATAGTAACAACAACTAAGAATGATTCAAAGTTATTCCTATGCAGTTACTGGAACATAAAATTAATGGCTTTTCTCACATCTTCTTATGCAGAGTGCTCGCTTCGGCAGCACATATATTAAAATTGGAACGATACAGAGAAGATTAGCATGGTCCCTGCGCAAGGATGACAGCTTCTTATGCATAATGTATGTGTTTCTGTATCCGTGCTAAGAATGTGCACAGTGGGGAATTAACTAATATACAAATGTATTACGATACAAGGTGAATTTTGAAACAAATCTTATAATTTTTTCAAGCCAGAAATAGCATATAAAATGTCTGTGAGAGCCTCTCATTCTGAATTTTACAAAATTCACAGTAGTTCACAGTATCTATTTGGGAATAGGATTCTTCTTATCCAAGCAGTATTCTTAGATAAACTGATACATGGATAGATTAAATGTATAGATAGAAAGCTAGATTATATATAAATGATAGCTTGGTAGATAGATAAACAGATGCATAGATAGGTATATAGATAAAACAGTATGAAAACCTATTTGGTTATATGAATATTACCACTTGCTATTCTTTTTAAACCTCTATTCCTTCACTGTAAAACTCCAATTTTGTTATGAAGATTAAATTAAGTAATTTATATAAAGCATCAAATATAATGATTGTCATAGAGTTTCCACTAGATAAATGTTAGCCATTTATTGCTATTATTAGAATTACTTTTATAGTTATGTTATGCCTTTAGCTTTCAAAAATGTTTATAGTAAACACACGTTCATTAATCTTAATAGGGATTTTATATACCTGTATGGAGGCAAAGATTCTGAAGCTTCGTATGACATACTTTGGACATGTTTCAATGGGGCACCAGTCCTTGGAGAGGGACATCATGCTTGGAAGGATGGAGGGGACAGCACAGGAGAGGAAGACCCTCAATGAGATTAATTGATTTATTGACTGGAGTAATGGTGCTAGTTGGAGCAGAGACTATAAGATTGGCACACGCTGTTGTATATAGGGTTGCTATGAGTTGCAAGTGATTCAAAGGCAAATAACAACAATATATCTGAGAAAAAAATTTTATAGCAGTTTATTGACCCAATTAAATGTTGTTATGCTGCCTCTATAGTCTTAACATCCTTGCTTTATGGATCTACCCATCCAAAACAGAGTTGTTTGCTTTGTAAATATTATCCTCTTTGTGATTAAATACCAGATGAGTTGTTTGATGGCACCAAAGACATCATCCATGAAGAATGCAACAGGTTATTACAAAGACATAGAAGAAAGAAAAAAACCCAAAGTATATGACATAAGAGACTCAGAAAATTTAACTAGAATATAGAAAGGCCAAAACAAAGAGGGAAAATGCTGAAATAAGAGAAGTACACAAAATATCTCAAAGTGAAACTCAAGAAAGGAAAGTCATATATAAAAGTGAAATGTGCAAAAAACTAAAAGCAAACAAAAAGGTGAAATATGCAAAAAGCTGAAGTAGAAAACCAAAAAGGAAGAAAACACTTGGCATTTCTAAAGCTCAAAGAACTGAAGAACAAAATCAGCCTTGAGTTGAAAACCTGGGGGATTCTATGGGCAAAATTTTAAATCATACAGGAAGCATCAAAAGATGATGGAAACAAAGTGGGGGTTATAATTATTGTAATAAAACTAAATGTCTATGAATGGTTTAATGGAAAACCAATTTGCACTCAGTCACAATAAAATTTTTTAAAAGTTAGAAACATTGGATAAAAAACAAAAAGAAGATAGAAGGAATATATACAGTTATTGTACCAAAAAAGAATTGGTTGACACAGAACTATTGCTCGAAGTAGCTTATGATCAAGAACTGTTAAAATGCCATAAAGGTGTTAGGGAAACAAAAAAACAAAAACTAAGGCCCCAGGAATTGATGGACTACCAACTAACACAGTTCAAGAAATAGATGCAGCTCACTGGTCAATGCCAAGAAATTTGAAAAATAGCTACCTGGTCAATTGATGGGAAGAGATAAGTAATTCTCCCAAAAATAGATAATTAAATGAAATAATCAAACAATTTAATTATTTTTTATTTTTTATATATTGATATGTTTCACACTATTCTCCATTCACTTTGTGTTATTATTGACATAGTCCAATGGTGATTCATTTTATAAAATGTAATACACGGGAATGAGTGTATGATTATATCAATAGTACTGAATATAAGTAAAATCTTGCTAAAGACAAATAAAATACTGCTGAAACAGTATATTGACAAGGAACTTCCAGAAACTCAAGCTGGATTCAGAAGGGACTATGGAAAAAGGACTATCATTACTGGTGTCAATTTTTTTTCTATAATTATATTTTATTAATTTTCATAAACATTTACAGAGATTTTGGGTTTCCATTCATTCATTGTTGCACTATTCTCTCTA
>NW_006400232.1:215972-227918 GCF_000299155.1 Elephantulus edwardii | reverse complement strand
AGCAAAAGAAAAACTCCCTCATTGGTACACAATCTCCCCCCCGCACCTCCCCAAACCCCACCCCCTAGCCCCAAATATATTATATCGTTGGTTTTTAATTAGTCTTCCTCCAATATTGACATCACACTCCTCATAAAACCCTGCTTCCTGAATGATCTGTTATGCATGCCATACAGTGTTTCACTGCTCTGTTCTGAGGACTGATTTTTTTGCCCAATTATAGGTTTTGTATAAGCATTATCAAGTATTCTGGGATTCCCATTTTTCTCAAGGCTAGCCACAACTTATTGTGATCTACACAGTTAAATGCCTCTGCAGTAAATGAAACACAGATAGACATTCTTCTGGTACTTTCTTACAAGAACCATTTTACTTTGGCAATAATGTTTCTAGTGTCAATGTACTGTTCAAGTCTTTTCTAGATAATCTTCAGCAGGATTTTGCTTTTGTGTGATATTGTTTGATAATTTCCATACTCTGTTGGATCACCTTTTTTTAGGAATGGGAATAAATATGGATCTCTTCCAGTCAGTTGGCCAAGTAGTTGTCCTCCAGATATCTTGGCACAACTTGGTGAGTCAAGGCAGCAGCTGTTTGCTGAAATATGTCAATTGGTATTCCATCAATTCCTGGGGCTTTATTTTTTGCCAAGTCCTTCAGAGCAGCCTGTAATTCCTCCTTCATCACCATTGTCTCTTGATCATATGCTGTTTCTTTAAATTCTTCTGTGTCAGCGTATTAGTTTTGGTACAATGACTGTATATTCCTTCCATATGTTGTGTTGTTTTTTTTAAATGAAGTCTTTGTGTTTTATTTATCTTTTTAAAAATTAATTTCAATAAAAGGTTACAGAGACTTTGTATTTCCATTCATTCATTGTTGCACTTTTCTCCCTGCCCAACTCCCTGCCTCCCCCTCCCCAATTTGCTCTTCTCTTGGAAAAGTAAAATAAAAATTCTTTCACTGGTATACAATCCCTCCCCCAAAGTCCACTCCACTATGCAGCCTTCGTTTTGAAAAGTAAAAGAAAACTTCTTTCATTGTTTCCTGAATCATTGACTATTCTGCCCGTAGAACCCTTAAGCATTTCAACTCATGGCTTGAATTTATTCTTTAGTTCTTTCAGCTTAAGAAAGGCTGAGTATATTTGGCCCTTTTTGATATTATAACTCCAGTTCCTTGCACATTTCTTTATAATGTTTTGCCTGCCTTGTCTTCCCAAGTGACCCTTTGAAATCTTCTATTCAGCTCCTTAACTTCTTGATTTCTTCTCTTTGCTTTGGCTTCTCAGCACTCTAGTGCGATATTCAGAGTCTCTTCTGACATCCATTTTGTTCTTTTCTTCTTTCTTCTTTGTAGTGACTTTCTGCATACTTCATCAACAATATTCTCGGTATCTTCCCGCAGCTTATCTGGTCTTCATTCAGTAGTGTTCAAGTCCTCAAATCTGTTCTTGAGTTGTTTTTTAAATTCATGGTAGATAAACTCAAGATGAAATTTTGATTCCTTTGGATATGATATAACCTCCCTTAGTTTTAATTTGAACTTGCATATGAGCGGTTGACGGTCTGTTCCACAATCAGCACTCGACCTAGTTTTCACTACTGATACTGAATTTCTCCAATTGTTCTTTCCACAGATATAATCATTCTGATGTCTGTGCATCCCATCAGGTGAAATCCATGAGTATAACCTGTGTTTATGTTACTTATAAAAGGTATTTTCTAAAAATAGATAATTGATTGTACAGAATTCTATCAGCCTCATTTCTGTCAGCACGTCCATATTTTCTGATTCCTCTTCCTAGTCCCTAAATTCTGCATTCCAGTCATCCATTATTATTAATGCATCTTGGTTACATGTCATAGTCAATCAATTTCTGACTGCAACAGTTGATAAAAATCATCTATTTTCTCCTCTTTGACTCTGGTTGTAGGCACATATATTTGAATGATAGTGGTATTAACAGATATTCCTTGTATGTGTAACTCAAAATATTGTATTTAGAGGTGAATCTAGAAATGCCCTTTTTAACTATGAAAGCAATCTCATTTTTCTCACTTTTTCATCTCCAGCATAACAGCTCATATGATCATGGTATTCAAAATGTCTCATGCTAAATCATCTCATTTAGCTAATACTCAGTATGTCCATATTTATATGTTCTATTTCTTTACAATGTCCAGTTTCCCTATATTCATGCTTCTCATATTCCATATACCAATTGTTAATTTCTTCTTACAACTGTTTCTTGTCCTTTGTGTTTCCACTTGTGAGGGCTCAACTTCAATTTCCATACTCTTAGTCTAGTCTAAGTATGTTCTGCTGTTCGTAGAGTTTTCAAAGACCAGTTATATTTCAGAAGTGGATAGCCAATCCTCCTTCCTAGTCTATTAATTGGGATGTTCATTGTTAGAAGAATATCTGACAGACAAGCATTTTTACCTACAAGATAAAAAACCCTTCCCTGACAGAAATAACGAATACATTCACTGCCCACCCTCTCCCATCCCCAAGCATATTTGACTTGCTCTACCCTTTCCCTACTACATCCCCATTTCTTGCACACCCAGCTACCTGGTCAAACCCTTCCTTCCCAA
The DNA here is from genome assembly GCF_000299155.1 of Elephantulus edwardii. NCBI lineage: Eukaryota > Metazoa > Chordata > Mammalia > Macroscelidea > Macroscelididae > Elephantulus > Elephantulus edwardii. The sequence goes on along the minus strand of NW_006400232.1, from coordinate 225,318 downwards.
CTACCTTTTAATATGATCTCCAGTCACTTCTGTGATGCCTTGTACTACACACTGCTATTGGTCTCTCACACTGTTGTCCATCTCTTGTTTAGGAGAATTTAAGTCCAAATCCTGTGTATCAATTTCAGAGAGAGATATTTTGCTTGAGGCCGTAATTTAGAAAATCATTGCTCCTGAGTGCTGCATTGTATTCCACCGTGTGAATATACCATAATTTCTCAATCCATTCCATTTTATTTGGGCATGTGGTAGGCTCTTTTTTATTAATATTATGAGATTAAAGATACTTGAAAATTATATTTCCTCTGAGATTCAGGTGATTTAATAAAAGTAGAAGCTTTGAAATAACTAAATTGAGATTAAGAGAGGATAGATGTCACATGGGGAAAGTTGAATCATTAGTTATGGAAACCATGTGTTAATAACAATAACAGTCACAATCACAGCTTTCATGCAACATGAGTAAAGGAAGAAGCCAATTGACAAGGGTGAGAGTTCCATTCTGTGGATATTGTTGAGTTGCTGAGATAGAAATGACCTGTGATATGGGATGGTCAAGGAGACATGGAAGTTATTTGTTAAAAGCAGACATTTTCAAATTTTATTTCTTTTTCTTTCATTATGCAGAATTTACAGAACATTTATGATGTCCTCAAATGGGTTTTTACAATCTTTCCTCAATTCTGCCTGGGACAAGGACTGATAGAGCTTTGTTATAATCAGATAAAATATGACCTGACCCACAAGTTTGGTATTGATTCCTACATAAGTCCCTTTGAGATGAACTTCCTAGGCTGGATCTATGTGGAGTTGGCCTTGCATGGCACGATTCTCCTCCTACTGAGGCTTCTGTTGCATTGGGACTTTCTGCAACAGTTGAGGTATTTCCTGCAGTTTTAATTAACCCTTTAACATCACAGATTCTCTAAAAGAAATATGGTGAAAATTTCATCTTAGAAGTTGTAAGATATGACATATATCTAATTATACTTAATGTCTAATGACACTTGGTGAGATCAATTTATTTAATAGGATCACTGTATTTTCTCTTTTGAAATTACCTAACTTCCTCATGACAGACCATATACTTTGATTATATTTTCTAAGAAAAAATTAATTGATACTATAATATTGACTTTTTAACTATTTTTTAAATTTTATATTGGTATGCACACAAAATTCATATACATTGTGTTTCACACTACCCTTCATTCACATTGTGTTTCACACAATCATTCCTATTCATTTCATCTTGTAAAATCAATCACCACTGAACCATGACCCCAGGACCAAGACTTTTCAAATCCTTATAGAATCTTTCCCATTTCCTTTACCTCCTCCCTCTACCCACCAAGTTGTTTCACCCTGTGATTTTTCCCTTGCTCATCCTCAACCCACTGCTCCCACCCTGACCCCTTGGACCTCCATACATGTTTTACCGGCTATTTTTCTATTTTTACAACAATGGTCCTATGCAGTATTTGTCTTCATGTGACTGAGGTAGTTCACTCAGCATAGCGCATTCCAATCTCTCCCAAATTTTGTAGTTTTTGAAATTTTACTTTTGGAGGCAGATTAAGAGTGGGAATTCAGTGAAGCTATAACCATAAAACTACTATAACTTTGCCAGATATTGTTTCTAGGGCAGTGTATCTCTCTCTGTTGTTGGTATGTACTGTCAAGTTGAAAACAACTCGTAGCTGACCCTCACGTGGGTTTTCAGAGGCCATAACTCATACAGGAGGACACAGTGACTGTAAATTGCCTGTGAAGAGATGCTCATCTTTCTCTCATGAAGCCTTTGGAGAAGTAAAACTACCAGGGTCTGGACCTTTGGGTTAGCAGTACAGCTCTCTACAGACTAGGCTCCAGAGTTCTTGAGACTATCTTTCAGAAAATTAAACTATTTCAAGAACTAAAAGAAAATATTTTTTTTTCAAAATGAACCACTTACCCAAAGAAAACAGAACAAAAGTACCTTCAACTGGGAAGATAGGAAAAGTAAACAATTTGGAATCTTTTTTCCTTTACTGTTAAGTAAATTGTTTTAAGTAAAAGTAGAATTTTGTTCAAAATGAAGCATTTACCCTGGGAAAACAAAACAACAAAAGTATCTTCAATTGGGAAGAGATAGGAGAAGGATACAATTTGGAACCTTTATTCCCCCCTTTATTGTTAAGTAAAATTGTTGTTCATACAGAAATACACAATATTCATTGCATTTTTACAAGTACATAATCTCAAACAGCTGTGTCAGATTAATAAATTGAAAACTACCAGTACTTCAGATGCCTTCACAGAGACTTCTTCCAGTCAATAATCACCTTATGGCTAAACCATAGGGACCTGTGGTGGCCTCATGGATAATTGTGCTGCCAACCCATAAGCATGCAGTTGAATCCTCCTGATACTCTGAAGGAAAAAAGACGGGTAGTGTCCTGTCATGCCACCTACAGCCTCTCAAAATTTGCTGAAGGTCAGCAATGGTTTGGTTCCAACTCAAGGGCACCTAATGACAACTATTGCAGAGTTTTATAGGAATATAGATATTTTCTTCAGGTCAGTAAGGAAAACTGATTTGTATGACAAAACAGATGCCTGCTTCTTGAAATATTTGATTAATAAACCCCTGTGAACCATATCTACTGTGTAACATATGGGTTCAACAAAAGATGAAATTGACTCAATAGCAACAGAGTTTAGTTTGTTTTGATTTTGTTTTTCTGAAGTCCATACCTTTTATATTGATAGATTTCTGAACTCTGTGGCCTATTATAATCTTTCTTCTATGGACTAACTCTCAATTTATCTTTCCAGAAGTCACTCTTCCCTCAAAAACATGGTTGAAACTTCTGCGAATATAGATGTTGAGAAAGAGCAAAGGAGAGTGTTTGAAGGAAGAACCAGTGGAGACATTCTTGTGTTATACAACCTTAGCAAAATTTATCAACACTTTTTCAGAAGGACCACTGCTGTGCAGAATATTAGTTTGGGTATCTCAAAAGGAGAGGTAAATAAATTTTATCTTACCCCTTCCTGTTGCAAGCCTTTTAAGTTAAAATTGGCCATTGTTACTTTCAGAATATCTGACTTTTGGGGTAAAAATCTACAGATTTCACCTCAGTTTCTTAATTTCAAAGGTTCCTTTTAGCTATTAATTCTCAATTTAAGAAACTGTTGTAAAATCTGTAGAAGCAATAGGTTAGTAGAATGTAACTTTAAATTTTCTGTATACTGATTTGATTTGGCTTATTTGTCACATAATTTTTGAAATTCCTTGTGAGTATAGAATTTTAATCATCATCAGGGTATCCTGATGGCTTTTATTCAGTGAAAAAATTTGTAAATTGAATAAACTAAGGAAAGCAGTTCCAGCACTTGGATTTAGTATTCTTTAAGTTATTAATGTAATAAAAAGTTATTGTGATAAGGTTAAGACAACTCATGTATCATCACAATAGTTCATAAACTTTTTCATGAATTTGTCTTTAGTATGAGAAAAATTATTAGTAGGAATTTACAGAAGCCATATAAATTTTTCTTGATTTGGATTTAGAATATAAAAGAAAACCCACTTTGGAAGTCATTATCTCTAATTGTTAAAAATAAAAGACAGTCTTGCATGCATATTGTTCCAAGCACCAGAGGAATTCAAAGTGGGCAATACTGTTATCTGCTTACCATCCATGTCCTGTGTATAAGCTGAAAAAAAGTGTGACAGAGATGAGTGTTCTGAGGTAGAGAGGAATGAGTTAATTACCAGTCCAGTGAAATTTAGCAGTTGCCTTGGGATCTTGCCATGATTTGTGGTAGAAAAAATGTGAAGAAAAGAATATTGTTTTTGTTGCTTGCTATTGCTTTAAGACTAGCTATGCTGTCTTATGCATGTTTTGAACTACCTGTTATGCTTGCTCTGAAAAGAATTATTTTATGTAATTTGGAAAATAAGTAATGGAATATGGAGAAAATATAAACTGGGCTGCTTTTTAAAAAGATTTGTAAAGTATTTGTGACATGGGAATCTCAGCATGTATTGGAGTAGCTGACATTTACTGCCCGTCTTCTTGACTTTTCTACAGGAATGTTTATAAATTTTTACTGGAATTTTGTATCATTCAGTATCAAGATGGTTTTGAAAGTACTTCATAAATCTTTAATTGCTTTATACAGTGGTATTATTTTAAAGGTCTACAGTTATCACAAACCAACAACACCTACTTGTTCTTATTTGAAAGTAAATGTTATTTTTTCCTAATTGTTTACCTTGTGTCTTCCCTTAGTGCTTTGGGCTTCTAGGAGTAAATGGAGCTGGGAAGAGCACCACATTCAAAATGCTGACTGGTGACATTGTTCCAACCTCAGGAAATGCTGTCATCAGGAATCATCAAGGGTAAGATCTGGTATCATCATTGTTGCTGCATAAAATATAGTATTCAAGGACAGAACATCTTTAGCATTCCCTATTCATGCAGACTAAAATTTGAAAATATGATTGATGTTCCTCAAAATTTACTCCTCAATAACTAATTCTCAGAAGAGCTTCCAAATAAAATTGAATTGTTGTTATGTATCATTCATTGAGTTGCTTGAAACTCATAGAAGCCATATGTACAGTGGCTCTGAACCTTGCCCTATCTTGAGCCAGTCTTCTTGCTTCTAACACACCTACCCTCATTATCCCAGTTATTGTTTTAATCCATGTCATCCAGGTGTTGCTCTCCTGCACTAATCCTCCACCCTTCTAAGCATGATGTCTTTTTCAAGGTAATGGTCCTCCCTGGCCACATGCACAAAATGTGTGAGACAGAGCTTCAAAATTCTTGCCTCTGAGGAGAAACTTGATTTCACCCTTTCCATAATAAACTTGTTTGTTCTCTTGGCACCATGATATGTTCAACACTCTTATCCAGTACCACAACTCAAAGGTGTCAATTGTTTTTCAACTCCAGTCATTGTTTAGGCTCTCTGAGGCATTGCAAGTAATTGGCCTGAATTAGGTGCACCTTAGTCTCTATGCTGATGTCATTGCTCTTTAGCATTTTGGAGAGATCCCTGGCAGTATAATCCCCTAATGTAATTCAACTTTTTATTTCCTGAATGCTGGTGCAAAGAGTATTGATTGTGAAGCTGAGCAAGCTGAAATTGTTAACAACCTCAATCTCTTCTCTGTCACAGTGCTACCAATTGGTCCAAGTGTAGGTTTCCCATAAATACAATTAAGTACAAGATCAGGGGCACCAACTTAAGCAGTTTGTGTGCAGGGTGGTCTTAAGTCAGTCCTTCTTTTTGCAGAAAGCTGAGAAAGTAGTTCCCTTGTTTGTAGCTCTGTCTCAAAACTCGCTTGTCCTGTTTGGCTCCTGGGATGGCCTCAAGGCTGCAAGGGGAGAGAGGAGAGAATGGGCAAGGTTTAGCAAATGAATTGACCTTTCCTTGGGAAAGTTTCAGTCCCTGTCTCTTCACCAGCATCCAAACATTCTGGCTCTGGGTGTTAGTGTCTCACCTGAAGCACCTTCTCTCCTGAAACTTAAAATTTTCCTTTGTCTATCCTCAGGCATTCTATTTTATAAAATTAATCACCATTGGACTATGCTCATCATTACTCTGTCGTTTCAGAACCCCGCAAGATCTTTCCCATTTCCTTTGCCCCCTCTTTCCATCCTCTAAATTTTAACATTCTTTAAGAACATATGTTAAAGTTCCTTTTTTGTTGATATACTTAAGATACTAACAAAATTTCTTAATACAAATAATTTTTAAATTTTTGTGTGTTAACAAATTATAAAACAATTTTACAATTGAAATATGACTTTTTTGTACAGTTCTACCTCTCTTCTAAAATTTTAATAACTGCTGCTGTTGTTGTTATGTTCCATTGAGTCACTTGTCGTTCCTACAGATCCTATAAGCTCTGAATTCTGCTCTATCTTGAACCAATCTCATTGTCACTGATACATCTACTCTATTAACCTAGTTACTATGTCAATCCATCTCATATGGGGTCTTCCTGTCTTGTGTTGTCGCTCCACTTTCTAGGCATGATGCCCCTCTCCAAGGATTGGTCTCTCCTGACCAGATGGACACAGTATATGAAATAGAGCTTCAAAATCCTTGCCTCCAAGGAAAAGACTGGTTTCATCCTCTCCAGGACAGATCTATTTGTTTGTATGTTCAATACTCATCTCCTGTGCCACAACTCAAAGACATCTATCCTTCTACTATCATCCTTAGTCATTGTTCAGCTCTCTGATGTATAACAAGCAATTGTGAAGATCATGGCTTAGATCAGGCTCAATATCTTAGATCAAGATTTTTTTGCTATTCAGTACTCTGGAGAGTTCCTTGACAGCCGACTTTCCCAACGCTGGTACCAAGAGTGTTGATTATGAAGCCAAGTAAGTTGAAGCTATTAACAATCTCAATATCTTCTCCATCTATCATGCTGCCAGTTATCACAATGGTTAGAATCTTTGTTTTCTTGGGGTTGGGCTTCAACCCATATTGAAGTCTCTAGTCCTGGATCCTTTGCTGCAAATGCCTCAGGTATTCCTCAGATTCAGTAAGCAAGGTTGTGTCATCTATACAGAGCAGGTTGTTGAAGAGACTTCCTCCAATTTTGATGTCACATTCTACCTCATAAAGTCCAGTCTCCTGAATGATCTGTTCTGCATAGACTGAAGAGGTATGAAGACAGGATTCATTCCTAACACACATCTTTTCTGATTTTGAACCATGCAGTGTTTCCTTGTTGTCTTCTAAGGATTGTTTCCCAGTTGAAGTATAGGTTTCTTATAGGCACAATTAAATATTCTGGGATTCTCATTCTTCTCAAGATTAGCCACAACTTGTTGTGATCCACACAGTTAATGAAAAACTGGTAAATATTTCTCTGGTACTCAGCTTTCAGCCAAGATCCATCTAACATTAGTTATAATAATCCTAGTAAGGTGACCTCTTCTAAACTCAGCCTGCACATCTGGCAGTTCTTTGTCAATATACTGTTCCAATCATTTTTGGATAATCTTCAGTAGGATCATGGTTCACCCTTGTGTGTGATATTAGTGATATTACTCAATAATTCCCACAATAATTTTGCATCACCTTTTTTTTTTTAAATTGGATTAAATATGAACTGCTTCCATTGAGTTGGTTCTGTTAGTTATACTTCAGATATCCTGGCACAACCTGCTTGGCATGTTCAGGTCTGCATTCATTTGTTGAAATATGTAAATTTGTATTTCTTTTATATTGGAGCCTTGTTTTTGTTTTGTTTTTGCTTTTTTTATTTGCCAATTTCTTCAGAGCAGCTTGAAATTCCTCCTTCATCACCATTGTCTCTTGATCATATGCTGTTTCATTAAAGTCTTCTGTTAGACAATTTTTAAATTTTTTTAGTGACTGTGTACTCCTTCTATCATATTTTGATGTTTCATGGAACATTCATCATTCTGCCCATAGAATCTTTAAGTACTGCAACTCAAGGCTTAACTTTTTTTCTTTAGTTTCTTCGGTTTAAGAAATCCAGAGCGAGTTTGTCTCTTGATTTTTCTGATTGCAGTTCTTTAGACATTTCATTACAATACTTTATCTTCCTGAGCTGCCCTTTGAAATCATCTGTTCAGTTCCTTAACTTTTTTATTTCTTCCCTCTACTTTGGCTTTTCAGTGCTCTAGTGCAATATTGAGAGTCTCTTCTGACATCCATTTTGTTCTTTTCTTATTCCTCTGTCTTTGTAATGACCTTTTTTTTGTAAGGCTCATGAATGATATTCTTGATATCCTTTCACAGTTCATCTGGTTTTTAAGGTCTCAGACATGTTCCTGAGATGGTCTTTAAACTGTTTTATTCTTTTGTAAACGACCTATTTTAACTTACTCTTTCTTATAAACATTTACTTAGAAGCTGTGTTATGGTGTGCTATCAAGTCAGAATCAGTTTTTAATTGACCATCTAGTGAGTTTTTCAGGGGCTGTAAATTGCACAAAGATTGCCCATATTTCTTCTCCAAGAAGCTGGTGGACTGACAGCACAACTCTTTAGGTAAAAGTGGTAGAAGTCTCTTACTTAGAAATGTTTTTTTAAATGTTGCAAATGTCTTGAATGGATTTTCTTAAAAACTTTCTGTTTAAAAATGTCTTATAAAGCATACTTTAAATACAGAAAAGGACATATTAGTGAGCTTTCATGAAATGAACAGACTTATGATTGTTCTTAGCTCAGGGGAAAAAGCTCAACACTAATATCACTTATAGAAGAAGGAGACTATTGTAGTCACTTATTTCTCTAATGGTGATTACTATCTTAATTGTTATCATGTAAGTTAGTGTATCATTGTTAGGATTAGAACCAAGAAAAAAAGCAAACGTTTGTACTTGGAAAATTAAGCTATCAGAATCAGGAAGCCAATATTGGCACGCATAGAATTAATTGGTGCCTTGGGAACATGATGATGTCAGAAGTAATGGATACTTAGGATGCATATATAGCTTCAGAGAACAAGAGCGAGCATGAGAACCACCCAGTAATCTTTGAACTCTTTATGACACCATTTTATTTGCCTGGGATTTAGCCCCAACCCCCATCCAGAGAACAAGGCCATAAATAGAGCCTCAGCTCAGTAGCTTGCTGCCTCTTTCATATTTCCTTTTTTTTTTTGGTGAGAAAAACTTGTATTTAGAATTAGTCAGCTGGACTCAGTTTGTTGTTGTTTGATGCCGTTGAGTTTTAGACGACTCATAGTGACCCTATGAACGAACAGCCTGAGCACTGTTCGTACATAGAGTTTCCAGAGGCAAGCTATTTTGGAAGTGGATGCCGCTCCTGCTTCCAGGCTTGATTTAGTCGGTAAGCTCCAGCCAACACTGTCCACCATGGGTACCTATTACCACTATTGGCACATCACTGTCACAGTCTTCAGCATCACAGCAACCACGGGACTCAGTTTAGATGATCCCAATTTTGTTGGCAACATCCAAAGCATCATAGTCAGGAGCAAGTCGAATGAAAGGCTTAATGAAAGTGTTGACCTTAGCCACATTAATATCATAGATCTTCTTTATAGCTTGTTTAATTTGGTGCTTGTTGGCCTTGACATTCACAATGAACACAAGTGTGTTGTTATCTTCCATCTTCATCATGGCTGACTCAGTGGTCAGGGAAAATTTGATGATGGCATAGTGGTCAAGTTTGTTTCTCCTGGGGGGCGCTCTTCAAGGGGTATTTGGGCTGCATTTGGAGTGTCAACATCTTAGGCAGCCAGAAGGTGGGTGATGTGTGGATTTTCTTCTTCTTCTTCTTCTTCTTCTTCTTCTTCTTCTTCTTCTTCTTCTTCTTCTTCTTCTTCCTCCTC
>NW_006400232.1:215134-215667 GCF_000299155.1 Elephantulus edwardii | reverse complement strand
TCTGCTCTCCCAAGAAACCCTCAGATTGCTATGCACTGTCCCCTTCTCTAGTGTCTTCGACCTGGCACAATTCTTTTGCCTGTGAGAGAAGGGAAAATTGGGCACTGACATTATTATAAGCAAATCTTACTGTGTCTAAGATTCTTTAAGATCTAAGGCATTCTACGTCTTAGAACTGTGATTTTATCACTCCTACAGGTGTATCTATGGGCACTATAATCTAATCTTACTCATTTATAAAGATCCACAAAGTCAAATGCCTTTGCATAATCAATGAAACACGAATAGACATTCCTCTGGTATTCCCTGCTTTCAGCTAAGATCCATCTAATATCAGCTACAATATCCCTAGAACCATGACCCCTTTTAAACCCAGCCTGGACTTCCAGCAGTTCTCTGCTGATGTGCTATTCCAGTTGTTTTTGGATAATCTTCAGTAGAATCTTCTTACATGTGAAATCAGTGATACTGTTCTATAGATTCTACATTCTTTTGGGTCACCCTTCTTTGGAATGAGAACAAATATAGATCTC
>NW_006400232.1:213530-214170 GCF_000299155.1 Elephantulus edwardii | reverse complement strand
TCAAAAATCAATTGCCCATAAATAGATGGGCTGATTTCCGGGTTCTCAATTCTATTCCATTGATCTATGTGTCTGTCATTGTACCAGTACCATGCACAGCTATTCTTTATGGTCATGGTTCCTTGGTAATTGGAGAGCTTGGTAGACAATGGCTTTTTTCTTAAACATATTCTTAAACCTATTTTCAAACCTGTTCTTCAACTTGTGTGGGTTACAAAGTTACAAAGTAAAACAGTTACATTTTAGATTTATGATGATACATTTTACATTTTTAGCTGAATTTACAATATTATTTCTTTCCATTCAAGAGACAACACTTTTATGCCTTTCTTTATTTCAGGCGTGATCACTATCTCAATAAGGGGATTTAGATTCATACAAAGGATGTTTTGGGTCATAATATCGCCTAAATTCATCACCCCAATCTTATGTCTCATGATTTATCTTACCACCTATATACCTCTCATAACATCTTCCTTTTGGTCATTTTCAAACCTTTTGAAAAATATATCCCAAGACACAAAACCACCAGGAAGTTTTGCATTAAATTCATCATATTTTCCAGTATATGGAAGAGGTTTATCTGTAGGCTTTGGAATTCTGTAAGGGCCTTTCCCAATAGAGGGCTGCCACAAACAAC
>NW_006400232.1:203987-205400 GCF_000299155.1 Elephantulus edwardii | reverse complement strand
ATGTCAGATAAGGGACTTATACCTAGAATTTATAAAATACTTGAGCACCTCAACAAGATTAAGGTCAATAATCCAATAGAAAAATGGCCACAGGATATGAACAGACACGTCACCAAAGAAGACATTCAGATGGCCAACAAGCACATGAAGAAATGTTCAAAATCCCTAGCTCTAAGAGAGATGCAAATCAAAGCAACTATAAGTTAGCGCAACTTCTTATCACTAGGCTACCAGAGCTCCCTGTATGTTTCTGTCTATGTTTTTCTCCATTACCTCTTTTGCTGCTAGTTGTATGATCTATAGCTCCATCTAGCACAGGAACCTCTGGCGAAAGAATACAGTACCCTTTCTGCTCCTTCTTTTCTGAAGAAAGCAAGATTCCTGTTTTCTGCCTCTCATCTGCTCAATTTAAGGCTGACAGGATGACCAAAATAATCACTTGTAGCCAACACACCTCATTCGCATGTTCCTGCATTAAAAAGGTGCTCTTTACCATCTTTACATTAATAGCAAGCTTTCTTTTTTTGATTGAGATTTTAATGAAAGTTTATAGGGAACTTGAATTTCCATTCATTTAGTGTTGCACATTTTCCACCCCCTCCCCCCCCAGTTCTCTTTTTCTCTTTGGAAAAAAAAATCATCATTATACAGTCCTTCTGTCCCTGCCCCTACCCCCCAGTCCACTTTACTATACAGATCTTATTCTGGACGCTTGTCATGAAAATAATACCTAATCAAATAGTCCTTTTATACAGTTCTCTCCCTTATCTATTTCAGTGCCCTCTTTTTATTTATCCCCTCTTTTTTTTTAGTTTCCCCCAACCCCATATCAGTCCTGTTTTATAAGTATGCAATATTTGTCTTTTTGTGATTGAGATATTTCACTCTGCATAATGTCCTCAATGGTTACCCATTTTGTATAATATTTCATGAGTTCTTTTTCAGTGCTGCATAATATTCCATTGTGTGAGCGGATATATACACATCCATGTTTATTGCTGTTTTGTTCACAATAGCAAAGAGTTGTAAACAACCAAAGTGTCCATTAACAAATGAATGGATAGCGCTGTGGTATAGACACACAATGGAATAATAGTAACCCTTTTGATCTCTTTGGTAATGCCACAAATACTCTACATTAATATATCTCTAAAAGTCATATGGTGATAATCCTCTATCATCCTCATAATCTCTGACATACCTGAGTACATTGCTGCAGTCACTGTATCAATCTTTCTTTTAGGGAGTCTTCCTCTTCTTTGTTGATCTTCCATCTTTCCAAACATGATGTCTCTTTCCAAGGAATAGCCTCTTTTAACAATGTAACCAAAGTATATAAGACAAAGCTTCAATGTCTTTGCCTTCAAGGAATACTCTGATCACACTTTCTTCCACACATTTCTTTTTTTTTCT
>NW_006400232.1:197894-200082 GCF_000299155.1 Elephantulus edwardii | reverse complement strand
TGGATTTTATCAAAGGCTTTTTCTGCATCAATTGATAGGACCATATGGTTCTTGTTCTTTGCCTTGTTGATGTGATGAATTACATTGACTGTTTTTTCTTTTGGTAGTCCATAGAACATTTAGGACTCTTCTCTAGTACACAACTCAAAGGCATCAATTCTTCTTTTGTCATTTCTATTCATTGTCCAACTCTCATATACCAAGTAAGTGATTGATAAGACCAAGACCTGAATCAGGTATACCTGAGTCTTCAGACTCTTCTCAGTATTTTGGAGAGGTCCTTAACATCAGTTTTTTTCATTGTAACACATTCTTTGATTTCTTAATTCTTGGCCCCTAGGATGTTGATTATAGATCCAAGTAAGGCAAAATCATTGACAATTTCAGCCTTCATCTATCATGATGTGGCCTAATGATCCAGTGGTAAGAATTTTTTTTTTTAAATATTGAGATGGAATCTATGTTGGAGGTTGTAGTCTTTGATCTTTTGCAAGGTTTACCTCCTAATTCTTCCTCACTTTCATCCAGTAAGATTGTCTCATTGTTTCATTTACACAACACATGTTGTTGATGAATCTTTCTCTCATATTGATGCTACATTCTTCTTCATAGAGTTCAGACTCTGTAATCATTTGCTCATAGACAGATTGAATAGGCCGTGAGAAAGAATTCAGCCCTACTGAATCACAGCACTTCTTTTTAATTTTAAAACATGCAGTGCTTTCTTAATCTGACAATGGCTTCTTGACAGAGGTAGCCTATGAGTGTAATTAAGTGTTGTGATATCCCCATTTTCTCAATGTTAATCATAGTTTATTATAATACACACAGTCAAATGTCTTTGCATAGTCAATGAAACACAAAGTGATATCCTTCTAACATTCTCTACTTTCCGCTAAGTTTTATCTAACATCAGCAATAATATCTCTGTACCATGGCCTCTTATAAACCCAGCCTGAACTTTTTGAAATTCTCTGTCAGTGTACTTTCCTAACAGTTTTTATCTGGCTTTTTTCTTTTTAAAAAAAAATTCCTATCAAATCAAGAAACAAATAGTGGTGTGGCAGGAAGCAAGACTTCACAGCAGGAAGCAGGACTGCACTGCCAGCACTACACCCACAGTTATTTTTTTGGGAAACTGCTGTCTAGTTTGACCACACAGGAACCTTTAACTCAAGCAACATGATGGAGGCAAGAAGCCACTTCCAGAAGGAAACAACAGGCTTCTTCCTTTGTCATTCAGGTACTTTGGGGGGAAAAACTGTTGACAGGCCCGAGACCTACAAGAAACAAATGTACAGGTGCTTCACAAAACATTGCTTTACTCTGGGTAATTTTACAGTAATAAAAAGCCTAAAAGACTCCTATAATGTCAAGAAAGCAGCAATCCATATCAGTCATCATGAAAAAACAAAATAACCCTTCTCGTAAAAAAGCAGACCCAGTGGATATCCCGGATAGAGAGAACCAGAAGATATATGTTGATGAACAGTTATTTGATCAGCTACAGAAAAAGATGCAAATGTGGGGAGAAACAATGGACGTCAATAAGATAACAAATACTTCAGAGGCAGCAATCCAGAAGTAATGTATGGATGAAGAGGAACTTGAACAGATATGAGTGGAAACACAAAAGATGGAAGAAAAATGATAGAATAGACAAAGAGATACAAGAAATTGAAAAAAAAATATCACAAGAGAGAAGGATGCAGCCAACATAGTCCTGGAAGTAACAAAAAAGAGTGAAAATGTAATTTGGAATATTAAGCCCCAAATGGCTCGTAGGACAAAAAAGTAGAACTGAAGAGATGGAACAGAGAGTCAGTGAAATGGAAGACAAGAGCCTCACTAGAAACATACTTGAAGAAAAATCAGAGATGAGACATAAAGAAAATGAAAAAAACATTAGGTTAATGTGGGATGACATCAAGCAGAATAACATGCATAGGTGTGTGTTACAGGGAAAATGAAAAGGAGTGACAGGGGAGTCACTAAGAAAATTGTTGAAGATACACTAGAAGAAAAATTACCAAGTATTTTGAAGAATGGGGAAATCCACATTCAAAAAGCACAGAAAACACCAAATAGACTAGACTCCCACCAAAAAAATTCACCAAAACATTGTTGTTGTTGTTATGTGCCATCGAGTCGTTTCCGACTAATAGCGACCTTATGCACAACAGCTCTA
>NW_006400232.1:189514-196354 GCF_000299155.1 Elephantulus edwardii | reverse complement strand
CATCCTTGATTACAGCAACTCTAGGTTTGAATCTGTTCTTCAGTTCCTTGAGCTTAAGAAATGCTGAGCGAGTTCGGCCCTTTTGATTTTCTGACTCTAGTTCCTCGCACATTTCATTGTAGTATTTTGCTTTGTCATTCCGAGCAGCCTTTTCTCCAAATTAAAAGAAGAATAGAATTGTAAAAGTAGCACAAGAAAAACAGAGAGTTATCTACAAAGGGGAAACAATTAGATTAAGTTCAGATTTCCCAGCAGAAACCAGGTGAGCTAGAAGGCAATGGGATTCCATAAACAGAAAGTTGAAAGATAACAATTACCAGCCAAGGATCCTATATGCAGCAAAGCTTTCTATCAGATTCGAAGGGGAAATTAGATTCTTTGCAGAGAAGAAGAACCTTAAGGAATTTGTGAAAACAAGACCAAAACTACAAGAAATATTAAGTGACGTCCTACACACAGAGATGCCAAAGGAAAGTGAATGAACGATAGTAACTAGAAACAAAAGAAAAAGAAACATGGCACAATGGCAAAAGTAAAACTTGTCCTGACAATGATCACACTTAATGCGAATGGACTAAATGCATCAATTAAGAGAAAAAGAGTAGAAGAATGGTTAAAAAAAAAGTCTATAAATATTTTGCATACAAGAGACACATCTTAAAAAGGAAGAGAAAGACATTAAAAAAAAAAAAATCAAAGATCAAGCAAATGGCAACCCCCAAAAAAGCAGGAGTAATCTCTGACAAAATTGATTTCGGAATGAAAACCACCATCAAAGATAAGGAAGGGAATTACATACTGAATAAAAAATGAAATATTGTACAAAATGAATGACACTGGAGGATATTATGCTGAGTGAAATCTCTCAGTCACAAAAGGACAAATTCTATGTAGTGCCACTGTTGTAAAGTGGAACTGACAGTAGTGTTGGAGGTAAACTAAGAGGGGACAAATAATGTATCTTGCATTGAAACAGATGAGAGAAAGAACTGTTTAGGAGGAATATATGAGTAGGTATTATTGTCGTGACAGGAGTCCAGAATGAAAGCTACTTAGTAGAGTGGATGGGGTGAGGGTGGGGGTATTGTATGATAATTATAGAGGTTTGCTTTTTCCCCCCTTTTTCAAAGAGAAAGAGAATTGGGGGAGGTAGGCAAGGACGAATGTGTGAAACAATGAAATCCAAAGTCTCTGTAAACTTTCATTAAAATAAATTTAAAAAGAAGATAACCTTGATCAACATAAAACAACAGTTAACCAAACTGAAGAGAGAAATAGCACCACAATAGTAGTGGGAGATTTCAACACACCACTATCACCAAAGAATAGGTAAACTCAAAATAAACTCAACAAAAATGCAGAAGATCTAAACTATATAATCAGCCAACTCAAACTTGTGGATATATTCAGAGTACTGTACCCAAATAGAACTCAATTCACTTTCCTCTCAAGTGCACATGGTACATTCTCCAGAACTGATTATATATTAGGACACAAAGCAAGCCTCAACAAATTAAAAAAAAACACATTGAAATAAGAAAAAGTATTTTCTCAGACCACAATACCATGAAAGTAGAAATTCACCACAGAAGAGTAAAGCTTACAAAACCACCCAAGTGGAAACTAAATAACTTTCTTTTAGAACATGATTGGGTTATAAAAGAAATAAAGAATGAAATTTAAAAGTTTCTTAAAACAAAATATAATGAAAATACAACTTACCAAAATATCTGGGACACAGCTAAGGCAGTCCTCAGGGAGCAGTTCAAAATGATAGGTACACACATTAAAAAAAGAATAAAGAAGAAGAATCAATGATTTAACTTAACACCTTCAGCAAATAGAAAAAATCAACAATCTAATCCTACAACCTCTAGAAGAAAAGACATTATAAAGACAAGAGCTGAAATGGATGAGATAGAAAAGAGAAACAGTTGTAACCAGCAATAAGACCAGGAGCTGGTTTTTCAAAAGTGTCAATAAAATTGACAAACCACTGGCAAATTTAATGAAAGGGAAAATAAGATAACTCTATTAAGAAATTATGGAGGTAACATCACAACAGAACTAGAGGAAATGAAATCGATAATATCAGAATACTACAAAAACTATACTCTGATAAATAAAAAAAACCTAGAGGAAATGGACAAATTCCTTAAAACACATTCCCTGCCCAAATTGACAAGGACAGATACAGGAAACTAGAATAGATCCATTACAAATGAAGAAATTGAAAAAGTCATCAAAAGACTTTTCCATAAGAAAACTACTGGGCCAGACAGCCTCACAGCTGAATTCTACCAGACATTCAGAAAAGATTTATTTAAATTGTTTCAAAAAATTATTTCATTCTACTTAAATTATTTCAAAAAATTGAAAAAGAAGGAACACTTCCAGAGTCATTCTATGAAATAAGCATAACCCTAACACCAAAACCATGCAAAGATATTACTAGGAAAGAAAACTACAGAATATAGATATAAAAATCTTTAACAAAATTCTAGCCAACAGAATCCAAAAGCACATAAAAAAATAATAATTCACTATGACCAAGTGAAATTTGTAACAGGAATGCAAGGATGGTTCAACATAAGAAAATCAATCAACATAATTCACTATGTTTAAAAAGTAAATATCAAGAGCCATATGATCTTAGCAATCCATTAGCCCTGGTGTACAAGTTGCCGTACAGCAGTCACTTGTGGTTGCCATGAGGCTGAACACAGTGACACTGATGAGTCAAATGTGTTAATGGCTGGTTACCCAATGCCGACAGAGAGTGGGGTGGAGCTCCCTGATTAAAACAAGCTTGGAAGGAGGAGTGGCATCCACTTCCATAATAGCTTGCCTTCGGAAACTCTATGAACCTGGAAAGAGGATGAAAGGCACCCAAGCCTCGAGGACTCTCCTTCATAGGGTCACTATGAGTCACCTGTGACTTGACGACACTTAACAACAACAACAACAACAACAACTTCCTGATAAAGACACTCAGCAAAATTGGATTATAAAGGAATTCCCTCAACATAGTGAAAAATATATATGCGAAACCAAGAGACAACATCTTTCTTAATGAAGAAAGACTAAAAATATTTTCCTTTCAAATAGGAACCAAACAAGAATGCCCACTGTCACCACTTCTTTTCAATATGGTATTGGAAGTGCTTGCTAGGGCAGTACAAGGGAAGGAAATAAAAGGCACCTAGATCAGCAAAGAGATAGTTAAACTGTGACTATATGCAGATGGTATAATAGTGTACACAGAAATCCTCAAAGATTCAACAAAAATACTGTTAATGTTAATAGGCTAATTTAATAGAGTGACAGGATATAAAATCTATATCCAATAAGCAATAGGATTTCTCTACAGTAACAAAGAGAACTCAGAGAAGGAAATCAAGAATGCAATACCATTTACAACAGCCAACCTCAAATTGAGATACTTGGGAGTGAACCAAACTAGAGATACAAAATCTCTATGAAAAGAAAACTACAGAGCATTTCTGCAAGACACAATAAAAGATCTAAAGAAGTAGAAAAATGTGCCCAGTTCATGGATAGGAAGACTCAATAGTATGAAAATGACAAACCTACCAAAAGCAATCTACATGTCCAATGCAATCCCAATTCAGATACCAAATTCATTTTTCAAGGAGATTTAAAGGGGAATTATCAAATTTATTTTGAAATGCAAGGAACACCAAATAAGCAAAACAACCTTGAGAATCAAAAATGAGATTGGAGGCATAGCACTTCTCACCTCAAAACCTACTTCACAGCCCTAGTAACCAAAACAGCATGATACTGGTACAATGACAGGCACATAGACCAATGGAACAGAATTGAGAACCCAGAAATAGACCCAGCTATCTATCGTCAACTGATATTCAATAAGGAAATCAAACCTATTATATGGGGAAGTGACAACCTCTTCAACAAATGGTGCTGGCTAAACCAGACTTCTACCTGCAGAAAGATGAAACAAGAGTCACATCTCACACCATACACAAAAGTCAACTCAAGGTGGATCAGAGACCTGGGAGGAAAGCCCAAAACCATAACATTCTTAAGAGACAAATTGGAATCAAGCTTAGAAGCAATAGTCCAAGGTATAAAGAGATTGCCAAATACAACCAGAAATGCATAGTCTAAATAGGATAAAATTGATGTATGGGACCTTCTGAAGATTAAATCTCTATGTACATAAAAAACTTTTTCCAACAGGGTGAAAAGAAAACCTACAGATTGGGAACAAACATTTGGTAATACCATGCCAGACAAGCGTCTTACAAGTATTTACAAAATACTCCTGGGCCTCCACAAGATAAAGACTGATAACCCAATTACAAAAATGGGTAAAAGACATGGAAGGGATTTTTACAGAGGAAGATATCTGAATAGCAAATAGACAGATGAAGACATGCTCAAAATGACTGGCAATAAGAGAGATGCAAATAAAAAACACAATGAGCTACCATCTCAATCCAATAACAGTAGCAAAATTAACAGGGCAGCAATTAATAAATGTTGGAGAAGACGTGGTGAGAAAGGAACTCTTATACATTGTTGGTAGGATTGAAAAATGGTACAAACATTCTGGAATGCAGTTTGACACTTCCTCAAAAAGCTGAACATAGAAATTTCATATGACCCAGCTATTTCACTACTTGGAATATACCCTGAAAAAATGAGAGCTGAGGCACAAACTGAGATTTGCACACCAATGTTCATAGCAAGCAGTAAAAATGCTAAAATAGTCATATATAGGGAAGTGCCAGAAGTGGACCCAGGATTTAGAAGGGGCCCTGGCACCAGGGTTGTCATTGCTGATGTCAGATGGATCTTGACTCAAAGTAAAGAATATCAGAAAAATGTCTGTTTGTGTTTTATTGACTATGCAAAGATATTTGACAGTGTGAGTCATAACAAGTTATGGCTGACTTTGAGAAGAATGGGAATCTCAGAGCATTTAACAGTGTTCATGTGAAACTTATACTTAGATGAGGAGGCTGTTGTGTGAATGGAGCAACGAAATAGTACATGGTTTAAAATAAAGAACAGAGTGCATCAGGGTTGTATTCATCCTACTTAGATATTAAATCTGTATGCTGAGTAAATTATTAGGCAAGCTAGACTCTATGAAGAAGAAGGTAACATAAAGATTGGAGGAAGACTAATCAATAATTCATATTAGGCAGATGATACAACCTTGTTGGTTGAAAGTGAGGAAGTCTTGAAGCACTTGCTGCAGAAGGTCAAAGAATACAACCTTTAATGTGGAGTGCATTTCAACATCAAGAAAACAAAAATTCTTACTACTGGACCTATAAGAAACATCATGCTACATGGAGAAAAGATTGAAACTTTGAACAACTTCATCTCACCTGGATCCCAGTGAACACTTTTGGTACCAGCAGTCAGGATATCAGAAGACATTGCATTAGGACAGTCTGCAGTCAGGGACCTCTCCAAATTATTGAGGACTAATGATGTCAGTGTGATGACTAAGGTACATCTATCTAGTTCAGGTCATCATCTTTCTGATAACCAGCTATGCTTCTGAGAGCTGGACAGTTAATAAGGATGACAGAATTGATATTGAACTTTAGTGTTGGAGAAAAGTACTGAATATCCAAAGACTGCCAAAAGAACAAACAAATGTCTTGGAGAAAGTGCAATCAGAGTGCTGCTTAAAAGCAAAGATAATAAAGCTCTTCCTCATACACATCAGGCAGATAGCTATTGTTATTGTTATGCACTGTCAAGTTGCCTGCGACTCATAGCGACTCTATGTACCATAGACCTAAACCCTTCTTTATGCTGTGCCAATTTCACTGTCTCCAACACACCTATGCCGATTACCTAAGTCAATGAATCAATCCAACTCATAGAGGGTCTTCCTCTCCTGCACTGTCCCTCTACCCTCCCAAGCATGACATCCCTCTCCAAGGATTGCCCCCTCCTTTTGACATGTCCAAAATATGTAATACAAAGCTTCAGAATCCTTGCCTCCAAGGAGCAGCCTGGCTTTACCCTCTCCAGAACAAACCTGTTTGTTTTCTTAGCTGTCCAAGATAGATTTAATATTCTCAAATACCACACCTCAAAGGCATGAATTCTCCTTCTATCATCCATAGTCATTGTCTAACTCTCTGACAAATAGCAAATGATTGCAAAGATCATGGCCTGTATCAAGTGCACCTTAGTCTCCAGAGTGACAACATTGCTCATCTATACTTTGGAGATGACCATAACAGCAGACTGTCCCGTAACAATATGTCTTTTAATTTCCTGGCTGCTGGTGCCCAAAGTGTTGACTATTAATTCAAGCAAACTAAAGCTGTTAACAATCTCAATCTCTTCTCCATCCATCCTGATGCTGACAATTGGCCCAGTGGTGAGCATCTTTGCTTGCTTGATATTGAGCTTCCATCCATATTGAAGACTACAATCCTTGACCTTCAGCAGCAAGTGTTTCACGTCCTCCTCAGTTTCAGCAAGCAGGGTTGTGTCATCTGCATAACACACATCATTGATGAATCTTCCTCCAATCCTGATTCCACATTTCTCCTCATACGGCCAAGCCACAAGCCTCCCAGATAATCTGTTCTGCGTATAGGTTGAAAAGGTATGAAGATAGGAAACGTCCCTGGCATACACCCTTCCCAATTTTGAACCACGCCGTCACTGTTTCCTTGCTCTGTTCTGACAACTGCCTCCTGGTCCAAGTATAGATTTTGCATTAGCACAATCAAGTGTTCTGTGATTTCCATTCTTCTCAGAGTTAGCCGCAGTTTGTTGTGATCCACACAGTCAAACACCTTTGCATAATCAATGAAA
>NW_006400232.1:187024-188194 GCF_000299155.1 Elephantulus edwardii | reverse complement strand
GAACAGATTATCCGGGAGGCTGGGCTCTACAAGGAGAAGTGCGGGGTCAAGATTGGTGAAAGATCTATCAACAATCGGTGTTATGCAGATGACATAACCCTGCTTGCTGATATACCAATTACTCTGCTTTATATTAAAGCACTTTAATGTTGTTGTTGTTGTTAGGTACCATAGAATAGAATATGACCCAAACAGATCAGAGCCTGTATTGTCCTTTGCCATCTTGATACTTTCTGACACATTAGAACCCATTGCAGGAGTCACTGTGTCACTGGTCAAAGGTCTTCTTCTCCTTAGCTGACCCTCTACCTTTCCAAGAATCATGTCCCTGTCGATGGAATAGTCCCTCCTAGCAACATGCCTGAAATATGTGAAGCAAAGCCTCATGACCTTCGCCTCCAAAGAGCACTCTAGTTGCACCCTCTCCATGACATAATTGTTCATTTTGTTGTCAATCCATTAAATAGATATTCAGTACTCTTTTCCAACACCACCGAACAGAGACATTAATTCTTCTTTTATCCTTATGTATTGTCCAACTCTCAGAAGCAAGTGATGGAAAATACCATTTCTGAATCAGGTGCACCTTAGACCTCAAACTGACATCATTGATCTTCAGTAATTTGGAGAGTTCCCTAACTGCAGACGTTCTCAGTGCAATACATCTCCTGATTTGCTTACTGTTTGTGTGCAAGGTGTTAATTGTGTATCCAAGTGAGATGAATTTTTTGATAGTTTCTATCTTTTCCCCTACTATCTTCATGTTGTCTATTGGTCCAATGGTAAGAATCTTTATTTTCTTGGCATTGAGATACAATCTATATAGAAGGCTGTATTTTTTTTCAATTTTTTATCTTCTAAAACAAGTGCTTCAAGTCCTCCTTACTTTCAGCAAGCAAATGTGCCATCTGCATAGCACAGATTTGTTTGTGTTTTTGTTTTTTGGTTTTTTTTTTTATGAGTCTCACTCCAATCCTGATGCCACATTTCTCTTCTGAGTCCAGCTTTTGGAATAAGCAGTGCAGTACCAATTAAAAAAAATACATAAAACACATTTGTTGTTTATAAAGGTCTTTTTAGATCAACATTACTTTAAATTTACAGTAAAATAAATAAGGTTATGCGTCATACAGACGACACAACCTTGCTTGCTGAAACTGAGGAGGACCT
>NW_006400232.1:184843-186179 GCF_000299155.1 Elephantulus edwardii | reverse complement strand
TAAAAAAATCCTCTACAGTCTTGTATCTAAGTGATTTCAGTTTGTGTACTCCCCATTTGGAAAAAAAAATCTTAAATTTAAAGCAAACCTATATACATACATACTTAAACACTCATGTAGTTTCAATAGTACAACTTTAATTCATGTCACTCAAAATGCATCACATTAAGAGTGTTTCTCAGTGCTACTATACAATTTTATATGAAAATCTACTTTAAATTCTACAAAATGTCTATGCCAAAATGTTCTGAGTAATCTCTATCAGTCATGTATTTCAATTTCTTTTCTGGATTAAAGTATCTTCTATTCATAAAAGTATTCTATGAAAGAAACTATACTGAGAAAATAATTTGAGAACTGGTCTATTTGAAGAAGAATATGGCATCAGTATTGAAGGATGGCTCAATACCCAAGATACGCAGTAACACAACTTTCGTTGCAGAAAATAAAGAATTGAAACACTGATGAAGCTCAAAACTATTACCTTTAGTGAAGATTATACTTCAATATAAAGAAAACAAAATTGCTAACATCTAGATCAATAAAAATATTGTTAAATGAAGAAAAGATTGAAGATGTCAAGGATTTCAACTGAGATCTACAATTTGTATTCATGGAAACAGCAGTTGCACTAACAGCCCACACCTGGCACTGGGAAAATATGCTGCCAAGGACCTTTTTGATGTACAGAATGGAAAGATGTCTCCTTAAAAACTAAGCTGCACTTGGTCCAAGTCATGATATTTTCAATTCCTTCAAATACATATGTAAGTTTGGCAATAAATAAGGAAGATTGGAAGAGAATTGATGCCTTTGAATTGTCATTTTTGCAAAGTATACTGAACATATTAGAGAATGCCAAAAGAATAAACCAATCTGGTTTGGAAGAAATGCAGCAAGAATGCTCTTTAGTTCACCTCACATGCTCTGAGCATGTTATCAGAAGGAGCTAGTCCCTGGCCCAAAACATCATGTTTAGAAATTTAGGTCAGCACAAAAGAGAACGACACTCAACTTGATGTATTGACATAGTGAAAATGGGTGTAAGTACAGAGACTGTAAGTGATAGGGTGGGATGTACATAGCATAACGATTAGACCCAACTTCAGGGCATTAATAACAATGAAAGAAAGTGATGCATGTTCTTTTGTATAGTAATGTTTAATGTTGTTTTTAGGTTGGAACCCTGCCCTATCTTGCACCATCATTACAGACTCAAGTCCATCCTAGTAGTCACTCTGTCAATCCATCTTGTTAAGGGCTTACCTCTCTTCCACTGACATTCTATTTTCTAAGTTTGATATCTCTCTTCATAGACTAGGTCCTCTTTTTTTTT
>NW_006400232.1:180309-183443 GCF_000299155.1 Elephantulus edwardii | reverse complement strand
ATTGCTTGCTGTTCTGTTAAATTTTGCTATTTTGACTGGGGTGAGATTATATCTCATAGTTGTTTTAATTTGCATCTCTCTTAGGGCTAGGGATTTTGAGCATTTCTTCATGTGCTTGTTAGCCATCTGAATGTCGTCTTCGGTGAAGAGTAGGTCCTCTTGAACATATGCCCAAAGCAAGTTCAATCAAGTTTTAGTATAATTGCCTCTAATAAGCCCTGTGGTTACACTTCCTTCAAGGCATATTTGATTGCTCTTTTGATAGTCTATGGTATATTCAGTATTCTTTACAAATAGCACAAGTCAAAAGCATCAATTCTTCTTCAGTCTTTTTATAACAAAGTTCAAGCCAGCAGAAAACATCATTGTTCAAACCAGCATGGCTTCAGTGCGGATAATTTAGTATACTGATGTTTTTATTCATGGTTACATACTTCAAATGGTATTTAAGAGTAATTTTTAATTTCATGTCACCGATGCTTATTTATTTGTGTGTATGCTATCCATTCATGTGTGTTCCATGTCTACTAACACCTTAATTTAGATATGGTCTTTTTATTTACCATACTGTGGTGGTTTCCATATTACTATGATGCTGGAAGCTATACCACCAGTATTTCAAATATGAGTAGGGTCAGCTGTGGTAGACTGGCTTCAGTGGAACTTCTAGTCTAAGACAGATAAAGAAGCAGGACTGGCCATTCACTTTTGAAATGAAACTTTCACAAACTCTATGGCTATAGGAAGAACATTATCAGATATAGTGCTCAACAGTGAGTCACTCAGGTTGGAATGTACTCAAAATGTACCTAAGAAAGAATTATCTCCTCTAAGTAGAGTCTATTGTAATGATGTGATAGAATAAAGCTTTCAACCCAGTGAAGGATCTTCATTTGCTGATGTGTCAAGACTCAAAATGAGGGGTAACAGCCACAATCATCCATTACTTATTAGACTATGGAATGAATTATGAATCTAGAACCATTAGAAGTTGTAAAAAATGAAATAGAACACATGAAGATCAACATGCATTAGTGATTAGTGATGAAAGAACATGCACTTGGGGGGAGACATCAGCCTGGGAAATGTGGAGGGACAGGAAAAGACAGGAAGACCCTAAATGAGATTGATTGACACAGTGACCATGACAATGGTCTTAAACAGAACAGAGATCTTGAGAATGGTGCAAAATAAGACAAGTTTTAAAGTCTGTTGTTCTCAGAATGCCTGATTTGAAGTCTACTTGAAGGCACCTAACAACTACTAACATTTAGAATGTTACCTTTCTTTTCCTAGAGACATTATCACCAATATCAGATAGATCTTGGCAAAAAGCATAGTATCAGATGACTGTCTCTGTTTCATTGACTATGCAAAGGCATATGACTGTGTGGATCATGACAAAGTATGGCTACCCTTGAGGAAAATAGTAATTCCAGAACACATGATTGTTTTTATGTGAAACCTCTACTTGTATCAGGAAGCAGTCCTCAGAACAGAGCAGAGAAATCCTGCATGGTTCAAAATCAGGAAAGGTAGGCAACAGGGATACAACCTATCTGGAAACTTTTTTCAATCTGTATGCTGAACAGATCATTTGGGAAGCAGGGCTTTATGAAGAGCAATGTGACATGAGGACTGGAGAAAGATTTATCAACATACATTATGCAGATAACACAACCTTGCTTCCTGAAACTGAGAAAAACCTGAAGTGCTTGCTACAGAAGGTCGAGGCCTGTAGTCATCAATATGAATTGAAGCTCAACATGAAGAAAACAATGATTCTCATCACTGCATCAATAGGCAGCACCATGATAGAATGGAGAAAAGATTGAAGTTGTTTACAAGAACAGCTTGCTCTCTCCACAATCTGCACCCTTGGCACTAGCAGTCAGGAAATCAAAAGACTAATTATATTGGAAAAATTTCCTGTCAGGGAGCTCTCCTGAGTGCTGAGGAGCAATTATGTTAGTCAAGAGATTAAGGTGCACCTGATGCAGGCCATGGTCTTCACAATTGCTTGCTATGCTTCAGAGAGCTGGACAATGACTAAGGATGATAAAAGAATAGATGCCTTTGAATGGTGATGCTAGAGACTAGCCTTAAACATACCATGAACCACCAAGAAAACAAACAGGTCTGTATTGGAGAGGGTGAAACCAAGGCTGTCCACTGGAGCTAGGATTTTGAAATTTGGTCTCAGTTATTTGGCCCTGTGGCCAGGAGGTACCAATCATTAGAGAAGGAAATCTTGTTTGGAAAGGTAGAGAGACAACACAGGAGAAGAAGATCCCAAATGAGATGGATTGATACAAGTAATTGGGGCAATGGGAGTTGATGTGTTCGAATCAGTGAGACTGGCTTAGGACAGGGCAGGCTTCAGAGCTGCTGTACATAGGGTTCTTATGGATTGAGGCGATTCTATAGCACATAACAATAAAGTTAATGCACAACTAATGATTAGATTATCTTGTTATGTTTTAATGAACAATAGTTTTAGCATATACAAATTGTTGAACTTCCATACAGAGTAATATTTAAAAAAATTTGCAATGAGCTGGAGTCGGAAAATCAAGAGGGCCGAACTCTTTCAGCATTTCTTAAGCTCAAGGAACTGAAGAACAAATTCAAACCTAGAGTTCCTATAATCAAGGATGTTTTAGGCAGAATATAAAATGATCCAGGAGGTATTAAAAGAAGATGGAAGGAATATACTGAGTAATTGTCTCAAAAGAAATTGGCAGATACAGAAGAATTTAATGAAATACCATTTGAGCAAAAGCCTATGGTGATGAAGGAAGAAGCTCAAGCTGCTTCGAAAGAAATAAAAAAATAAATAGAAAGTTGTGCCAAGAAATCTGGAGAACAACCACTTTGTCAACTGACTGGAAGAGATTTGCTCCCATTCCAACTGAGTGCGGAAACTACAGAACAATATCACTGGTTTCACATGCAAGCAAGATTCTACTGAAGATTATCCAAAAATGACTGGAACAGCACATCAGCAGAGAACTGCCTGAAGTCCAGGCTGGGTTTAGAAGCGGTCGTGGTACTAGGGATATTGTAGCTGATGTTAGATGGATCTTAGCTGAAAGCAGGAAATACAAGAAGAATGTATATTTGTGTTTCATTGA
>NW_006400232.1:167233-179458 GCF_000299155.1 Elephantulus edwardii | reverse complement strand
GAGGGACAGCGCAGGAGGGGAAGACCCTCTATGAGATGGATTGATTCAGTGACTGGGGTAATCTGGAGGGGTGTGTCAGAGGAAATGCGATTGGCACAGGATAGAGCAAGGTTTAGGGCTGTTGTACATAGGGTCTCTATGAGTTGCAAACGACTCGATGGCACATAACAACAACAACATTTATCTTTAGTACTTTATCCTCTTTATTCACCAAAATGTATCTCCATATTTTTTGTTTACTAATGTGTCATTATATAAAATAATTTTGTTTAATCTACTTATTTTGTTACAAACTGGTATTATAAAACTAGGGAAGTCCCAAGTAGAGAAATGTCTTCAAGCATTTTTGTTAATTAAGGCAGTGTTCACTGAACACTCAACAGTTAAATCTTTGATATAATTCTTACTGCCCTAACCAAGTAAGCAAGGAAGCCAAGTTGAAGTCTTTGTCTGTCTCTGATGTCCTAGAAGGTAAAGGATTGGACTGTTAGTCCAAAGTCAACCAAAGTTTGAGTCTACTCACTGCTTCATGAGAGAATGATAAGCCATTTTCTCCCATGTGATTTATAGCCTCTGAGAACTCCTTGAAACAGTCAGCTATGACTTAGTTCTGAATTGATGGCAATGAGTTCAGATTGAGTTGATTCAAAACAGAACAATTATACACACATACGTATGCATGCATACACACAGAGAGCTCTGGTGGATTAGTGGTAAGAAGTTACATTACAAACAGTTTGAATCTGCTAGCTGCTCCATGGGGGAAGGATGGCCCATCTCTTCCCTTGTGATTAACTGCCTCTAAAAACTCATCGGAGAATCAGCTATGGGTAGGTTCAGATTTGACAACCTGGTAGATAAGGAATTAATTGCACTGCCAACACATAGGTAAGTAGTTCAAAACTACCAGTGGAAAATCTCAGAGGGAAAAACATTGGCAATCTGTAAAATGTACAGCCTCTGAAAATCTACTGGAAGGTCAGTTGTGAGTTAATTTCAACTCAAAGGCACATAACAACAAACATCAGTATATAGTTGTTGAATAATTCAGCTGCTAACCAAAAAGACATTTGTGATTTGAAACCATCATCTGCTTTGTCTGCTTCCGTAAGACTTTGCAACTTTGCAAACCTAATAAAGCGGTTTAATTTTTTTCTGTAAGGTTGCTGTGAGTTGGAACTGACTTGACTGCAATTGGTTCAATTTTTGGAGGGTTTTGGAGAAGAACATTTAAGAAAACAAAAATTGAAATTTTTGGTTATTA
This sequence comes from Elephantulus edwardii, assembly GCF_000299155.1. Classification (NCBI taxonomy): domain Eukaryota; kingdom Metazoa; phylum Chordata; class Mammalia; order Macroscelidea; family Macroscelididae; genus Elephantulus; species Elephantulus edwardii. Next base: position 178,194 of record NW_006400232.1, on the reverse strand, counting down.
CATTAGTGTTGTCAAGATTACACTTGTGAATTCCCCCAGAATGTTGATGAAAATGTGGTTCATGTGATGAATAGAATACCTGCTAAAGGAGATAATGGAAAGACACTTTTAAAAAGCTATAGCAATTAAAATATTACTTCAGTAAAATTTTCTGGAGGCAGAACAAAAAATGCTGTTATTATGGAAATAATTCACAAATAATTATTTTATACAAGTAAAGTGTTTTTATTCATTGATACATAGAATTCTGAAGGATAGGGAAGCAGGAAAAATATTTTTTAATATAAAATAACAGAAATGAAATTACCTTTTGCTACACTTACTTTAGGAAGTACACTTTAAAGTGTGTCATATTTACTTTTATAGGATTTAGTAGAAAAAACCAAAATAATGTTGAAAACATAAATTTTACACAAATAGTGTTTTATTGTTTACTTGGTATCATATGCATATATTGCTTTCACAGAAATGTTTAAAATGTTTAAAAGTCATAACCTAGTTCATGACTAGATCTACTGCTTACTTTGCATTTAATTGAGAATTGCTAATAAATGCCACATTAGCATTTTTAATTTTAACAAAGTCTTTTTACACTTTCTTCCATTTAAAAGACAGGGAGAGCCTTCAGTAAAATGTTCTCAAGAATCTTTGCATTAAGTAATATGTCATCATTAAGTAATATGTAACATCCATAGGTAAGTTAGTGAGAAAATAGTAAAAATGTTAATTATGGTGGCATTGATTAGTTCTAAATATTCTATAAGTAATAATTAAACAAAATTAAAAATAAAAGTTTAATTTTTAAAGTACATGTTATTTTGTTTAATCCTTATCCTTAAATTTATTTCACATTACTTGGCCTGAAAGATTAAAATAAAGTTTGAAATAATTAGTGTTTGGCACTATAATAGCAATTCCCCCCCTCCCACATTTCCCTGTATTTTATGAGAGATTACATGTATTTGTTAAAATAAAACTGTAGCCTTTCAAAAATTAAAGTACTCATTTGATCATTGATTAATGGGTATTAACGTACATTGTTCTGGTGGAAGATATAATAAATAGCAATCTTTCTTAATAGAGAAGTTGTCATATGCCAAATACAAATCTCAGTGAATTAAATTAATACTCAAAACAGCCATGGAGTTAGCTTAATTAATATCTTGTCCTCTTAGACATTAGACAAATGGATTGCTGCTTCTTAAATCAACTGTATTTATGAAACTTTAAAGATCTTCTTACTAGTGATTCAATATGAGAAAGGAGCTGAGCTTTGTTTATAAAAATCTGATGGCTCTAATATATTTCTTCCTAAACAGAGATGAAGTTTCCCTCTCCTTGGCAAACACAGCAGGTGTTCTCATTGGCTACTGTCCACAGCAAGATGCCCTTGATGATCTCTTGACTGGTTGGGAACATCTTCATTACTACTGCAGCCTGCATGGGATTCCAAAACAGCACATTTCTGAGGTGTGCATCATTTAAATTTTCTTTGAGTGGGAAAGGAAATAACTCAGGTATGCCATACCAACTATCTCTCTCTGTCAGCACAGTTTTTCTTGAAGGAGAAGAATATTGATAACTGCTATTGAGTTCACTGAAATTCATAGCTACCACGGTAACAACTGATCAGGACCTTACCCTATCCTGTTGCATCCTCATGATCTCCCACATGCTCAGGCTCATGCCCATTGTTACAGTCATAACTTGCTGAGGGTCCTCTTCTTTTTTATTGACCTTCAACTTTCCTGATATGATGTTTTTGGTTTGCTTGGGGTCTTTTGTTTTTGTTTTGGGGTTTGTTGTTTTGTTTTGTTTTTTCCTAAGTACTACCTGCGCCTCCTGAGAATACACCCAAATTTTGTGAGAAGAAGTCTCACAATCCTTGTTTCTAAAGAGCAAACTGGTTTCACTTCATCAAAACAGATTTGTTGATTCATTTGTCAGTCCATGGTATATTCAATATTCTTCATCAACATCACAATTCAAAAACATTGATTCTTAGCCTGTCAACTTTACTCACTGTCTAATTTTCAGATACATAAGAAACAATTAAAATTAACATGGCGTAAACCAGGAGTACCTTAGTCTTTAAACTTAGTCTTTAAATTTATATTCTTCTCTTTAGCACTTGAATGTGGTCCTTGACAATAGGTGTTTTTTTTTAATTAAATTTTTTAATACAACACATTTATTGACTGTTGCTACTGTGAGTGTTCATTGTTGATTAAAGTAAAATTAAAATATTAACAATATCATTCTTTCCTCCACCCATTATGATGTTGTCCATAGGTTCAATTGTGAAAATTTTTATTATCTTGATATTGAAATTCAACCCATATTTAAGACTATAATTTTTTCTCTTCCATAGCAAGGACTTTAAGTTCACTTAACTTTCTCCAAGCATGGTTGTTTTATCTACATAATTAAGTATGTTGTTGAGTCTTCTTCCAATCCTGGTATCCCATTCTTCTTCCAGTTTCTCAAATATTTGCTTAGTGTCTTTGTTGTTGTTGTTGTTAGGTGCCATCGAGTTGAATACGACTCATAGTGACCTTATGAAGGAGAGATCTGAAATCAGTCCTGTCCTGTGCCATCCTCATGCTTCCTGACACACAAGAGCCTATTGCAGCAGTCCCCTTGTCCATCTACCTGGTTGAGGGTCTTCCTCTCCTTCACCAACCCTCCACCCTTCCCAACATCATGTACTTCTCCAAGGAATAGCACCTCATAGCAATATCTCCGAAGTAGGTTAAGTGAAGTTTCATCCTTCTTGTTGCTAAAAGCACCCTAGCTGCACCCTCTCCAAGATAGATGTGTGTATGTATATATATATTCATTTTTTTGGCTATCCATGGAATGTTCAGTGCTCTTCTCCAACACCACAGCTCAAAGGCATCAATTCTTTTTCTGTCATCCTTATTTATTGTCCAGGTCTCACATGCATAGCTAGTAATCGGAAAGATCACGGCCTGAATCAGACACACTTTAGTCCTCGAAACTGACATCTCTACTCTTCAATAATTTGGAAAGGTCCCTAACTGCAGATTTTCCCATTGCAATGCATCTCCTTATTTTCTGACTGCTCATACTATTGTGTTAATTGTGGATCCAAGCAAGATGAAGCTGTTGACAGTTTCAATCTCCTCTCCATCCATCATGACATGTCCTATTGGCCCAGTGGTAAGAATTTTTTTTTGTTTTCTTGATATTGAGACACAATCTATACAGATTGAATAAGTACAGGAAAAGGATAAAACACAGACACATATCTTTCATGATTTCAAGCCATGTAGTTTTTCCTAGTTCTATTTGGGTAATTTTTTTTCCTTGGGTTTATGTATAGGTTTCACATAAGCACAACTAAGTGTTCCAGGTTTCCATTCTTAACAATGTTATACATAATTGAGGGAGGAAATAAGATAGAGATAGAAAAATATAATTTTGTGCAATCATTACAAAAATATTTTTTTAGAAAACATCAACTGTGAATATAGTTCTTATCCTCACATGATTGACTATGTAGGGTCAGATTGACTACTTCTGGGGAAAAAATTTATGAAGAAGGTTAATATCAGCAGTCAAAGCAAGGTCAAGGGCTGAGGGGCTTATGACCATCAACAACTTGTAAACAAATTAAAATTTAAGAGTAAGAAAATAAAAACAAGTTTATAAGAAGAAAAATATGAATTTAAGTAGTCCTTGATCTTGTCACAGAAGTAATCGATCTGACTCCTGTGCATACCATCAGGTGAAATCCATGTGTATAGTCTATATTTGTTTCTTATGAAAGGTATTTGCAATGAATAAATCACTGATTGTACAAAATTCTATCATTCTATTTCCAGCCTTATTTCTGTCACCAAGTCCATGTTTTCTGACTACTGCTCCTTCTTCTCTGTTCCCAAATTTTGCATTCCAGTCACTCATTATTATTAATGCATTTTTGGTTGCACGGTAAATCAATTTCTGACTGCAAAAGCTAGGTCAATCTCAGATGGATCTTGGTTGAAAGCAGAGAGTACCAGAAGAATGTATTTCCGTGTTTAATTGACTATGCAAAGACATTTTACTGTGTGGATTACAACAAATAGTGGATAACTTTGATGAGAATGGGAATCCAAGAATACGTGATTGTGATTGTGCTTATGCAAAACCTATTCTCAAACCAGGAAATAGCCTTCAGAACACAGGAAAATAAAACCGCCAGATTCAAAAATCAGGAAAGATGTGCATCAGAGATGCCTCCTGTCTCCATACCTTTTCAATCTATATGTGGAACAGATCATTTGGGAGACTGAGCTTTATGAGGAGGAATATAGCATCAGAATTGGAAAAAGACTAATTAACAACCTGTGATATGCACATGAAACAACCTTGCTTGCTGAAACTGAGGAGGACCTGAAGCACTTGTTGCAGAAAATTAAGGACTGTACCATTCAATATGGATTGAAGCTTGACTTCAAGAAGACAAAAGATTCTCACCACTGTGCCATTTGGTAGAACTATGATAGATGGAGAAGCGATTGAGGTTGTTAACAATTTCAGCTTGGTAGGCTCCACAATAAACACTCTTGGTACCAGCAGCCAGGAACTCAAAAGACAAGTTACATTGAGAAAATCTGTTGCCAGGGACCTCTCCAGACTTCTGAGAAGCAACAATGTCAATCCAGAGACTAAGCTGTGCCTGATGTAGGCCATCGTCTTTGCAATTAATTGCTATACATCAGAGAGTTGAACAACTAAGGATGACACAAGAAGAATCAATGCCTTTGAGTTATGATGCTAGTGAAGAGTTTTAAACATACCATGGACCACCAAGAAAACAAAGAAGTCTGTATTGGAAAGGGTGAAAATAAATTTCTCCTTGGAGGCTAGGATTTTGAATCTCCATCTCACATACATTGGGCCCATGGCCAGGAGGGATCAGTTCTTAGAGAAGAACATCATGCTTAGAAATGTAGTGGGATAGCACAGGAGAGGAAGAACCTGGATGAGATGGATTTACACTGTAAATGGGTCAGTGGGGATAGGTGTGTCTGAGTCAGTGAGACTGGCTTACAATAGGGAAGGCTTTAGAGGTATTGTACATAGTGTTGCTATGAGTCTCACCTTGATGGCACATAACAACAGTTCTTGATTTCCTGAAATTGATACTTCAAGTCCTACTCATTTTAAGCAAGCAAAAATTGTATCATATGCATAATTCAGATCTTCATCTGATTCTAATGTCACATTCCTCTTAATAGAACCCAATTTTATGAATTATTTGCTCAGCATATAAATTGAATAGGTATGGACAAAAGCTATATCCCTGTTCACACCTTCCTCATTCTCATTCTCTCTCTCTTTCAAAATATATTTTTCTATTTATTTTGGGGATTTAAAAAGTTATATTGGTTTGCATACAAAATTTGTATGCATTGTGTTTCATTTGTATACATTGTGTTCACATATTCTTTCATTCATATTGTTTTTCAGACAATCATTCACATAAATTGTGTTTTATAAAACCAATCACCATTGATCTATGCCTACCCTGTCTTTCAAAGTCCCCACTGGTTCTTTCCTAATTCCTTTACCTCCTCTCTGCACCCACAAAACTGAAACCTCACCATTTCCCACTTCCCAACCCTCAGTCTCTCTGCCCCCCTTTGGTCTTTCATACACACCTTGCTACTTATCCTTCTATTTTTACAATAATGATGTAAATATTATAATAATGCAATATTTGTCCTCATTAGACTAAATTAATTCAGTATAATGGTCCATATGCTGTCTCATATTATTATATAATATTTTTATATGGTTGTTCCCGTGTTCTGCATAGAAATCTATCTTGTGGATGTACCACAATTTCTCTGTCCATTAATTCGTTGATGGTCATTTGGGATGTTTCCATATTCTGAGATTCCCATTCTTCTCAATATTAGTTATCTTTTGTCATGATCCACATAGTCCAATGTCTTTTCATAATCAATAAAACACAGACATGTCTTCTGTATTCTCTGGTTTAAGCTAGAATCCATCTGACAACAGCAATGATATCTCTGGTACCATGTCTTTTCCTAATATCAGGCTGAACTTCTGCCAGTTACCTGCCAATGGGTGGTTCTAGTCCTTTTTAGAAGATTTTAGCAATATCTTGTCTGTGTGTTATATTAGTGATATTGTTCAATAATTTCTACATTATGTTGGATCATCTATGCTGGAAATGAGAACATATATAGGCAGATCTCTTCTAGTTAGTCAGGCAGGCACCCATCCTCCAAATTCCCTTGCATAGACTAGTGAGTACATCCTAGGTCGAATCTGTTAGTTTAAACATGTCAGTTGGTATTCTATCAATTTCTGAAAACTTATTTCTGGCTAATGTCTATCACAACTCAAACTTCTTTCTCCTGTTCCTATTTTACATCCTGTAATTTTACACTATTAATTGTTTTTGGTAGAGTGACTCTCTGTATTCCTTTTGTTTTATTTTGATGCTTCCTGGATCACTCAATATTTTGCCCATAGCAACTATCAGTATTGCAACTTGAGGATGTCAGACGAAACTGAAAATTGCTTTAGAATTCCCAGAAAACAGAACAAAGAGGTTATAAGCAAAGGATTTTGACAGAAGATTTCAAATGGCAGCTTGAGAAGACAAAATATTATAACAAAATATGCAAAGAGGGTGTCAGAAAATTAAAAGAGAAGGACTTGCTCAGCATTTTTCAAGCTGGAAACTGAAAACCAAGGAGAGATAAAGGTGATGAAAATAGTAAGAAGACAAAACAATTCCTCTGTTGAAGAGCAGACAGCATTGTCTGACAGCACACAAAGGGAACACACAGAGTGCTATTTGAATTGAAAATACCTAATGTATCAAATTATGTGCTCTTGAGTCAAAATCGATCCATAGCTGACCCTCCAGTGGGTTTTCAGAGGTAATTGATAGAACAGGAGATTGCCCATCCTTCTCCCTGGAGTAGCTAAAGAATTTGAAACCTGTGCCTTTGAGACTGTAGTGCTTGGAAGCAGCTGATGGATAGAAATGTATGGTTTTTTTTTAGTTGGTAGTACAACTCCTAACACTACCTCACCAAAATTTCAGACTTAATAGAACTTTCATTTTTTCCCAAACATTATTTTCTTATTGTAGAGAATATATTTAATTTGAACAATATTTTACTGCTTAGATAAATACTTATTCTACTTATGTCAATTGAGACTGCTAAATAAAACACAGCCATGAAAAAAGATGGTCCACATAAAATTATGCAAAGAATGTGGCCATATATTTTATGTATATACTTATAGCTATTTTCACAAAACGTGTATGCTTTGGGGACTTTATCATTGCTCTTATGTGAAAGGCCAAGGCCTGTGTTGCATGGCTGGCCCTAGAGCATATTCCAGCTACCACTTCCCCTGCATCTTCTAAAGGCTTTAGCACAGCCTAGGCATACTCACATCCTCATCAGCAACAGGTTTAGGGGCCACAGTTTTAGTGTGGCCCAGAGTTCTAGACCACTTCCCCTGATGCCTGGACACCCCATGGCCTTACTGTCTTGAGACTGGTGAGCTGCCATCTCCACTGTCCAGCAACAGAATCAAATGTACCAAAGATACTTTGGGTGAAACATGGCTATCTAGCTTCAAAATGTGGGATCCCTTAAGTTCAAGTGGAAAGGGCTGAGCCAGGCCAAGGCGAGCCAAGACACATTTTCTGAAAGTGAACAGACTTCCTGTTCTGCCATTCAGGTAACTTGGGGGATACACTGCTGTCTAGCTACATCAAGAAGGAAGAACAAATATACAGGTCCTTCAAAAATATTGCCCATAACCTGGGTAACTATATAGTTACAATAACCTTAACATCTACTAAGAAAAGACTCACCTAATTTCAAGAAGCTTATTTTTAATTAAGAATTAAAACAAGCCTGGAAGCGGGAGTGGCATCCACTTCCAAAATGACTTGCCTCCAGAAACTCTATGAACAGCACTTAGGCCGTTCGTTCATAGGGTCGTTATGAGTCATCTAAGACTCGACGGCACCAAACAACAATAACAACAGCAACATAGAGAGAGCTACGTTGGCATAGTGGACAGAAAGTTATGCTACTAAGCCCAAGATGGGTGATTTTAATCTAAAACCCTCAGATCTGGTTAAAATTGTTTTTCTGTCAAAACTTCTTCTAGGTGGTTTAGCTCTGGACTGTGTATTGCTGTACAGAGGTAACTCGTGGTTGCTGTGATGCTAAACACTGTGAGACTGGTGTGCCAAATGTAATAATGGTTACCCATGGTGGATAGTGTTTGGGGGAGCCTCCCGATTAAAACAAGCTTGGAAGCAGGAGTGGCATCCACTTCTGAAATGGCTTGCCTCTAGAAACTCTATGAACAGTGCTCAGGTCTTTCATTGATAGGGTTGCTATGAGTCGTCTATGACTCAAGGGCACCTAACAACAACAACAACAATGTCAAGAAGCAGTAGTCTGCTTCAGTCATCATGAGAAATAAAATAAACCTTCTCCTAAAAGAGCAACCCAATGAATAATCCAGATAAAGAGAACCCAAGAAATATGTTGATGTGAATTTATTTGAATGGCTATAGAAGAATATGCAATGATATAAAAAACAATGGAAGCCATTAAGACAGATGACAGTGATCCAGGAGAAAGATATTGATGAGGAACAACTTGAATAGATGGGACAAAAAATGATAGTATAGATAAAGAGACACAAGAACTTAAAAAATCACTATAAGACACAGAGGTCAAAATAGTACTAGAAATTGCAGAAAAGCAAGACAATACAATCCAGAATATTAACACCAAATTGGCGGACATGTCTAACATGCTAGTAGGACAAAAAAGTAGAATAAAACAGAGATAAAACAGAGAGTCCATAAGCTGTAAGACAAGAGCTGGAAACATTATGAAGAAAAATCAGTGATAAGACAAAGAAAATGAAGAAAACATTAGAATCATGTGGGATGACATGAAAAAGTATAACATTTATAGGAATGGAATTCTAGATCATGGATGATGGAGAAGTCACTGACAAAATTGTGGAAGTAGTACTAAAAGATAACTAACCTGATATTTTGAAGAATGAGGAAATCCACATTCAAGAAGAACAGTGAACATGAGATAGATTTTACCCCCCCAAAAAAAATCAAGACATATTATAGCTAAATTCTCCATATTAAAATCAAAGATAGAATACTAAAAGCAGCTCAAGAAAAAAAAAAGTCACCTACAAAGGGGAAAAAATTAGATTAAGTTCTTATTTCTCATTACAAGCCATGTTAACTAGAAAACAATGGGATGGCATTTAGAGAAAGTTGAAAGAAAACAATTACCAGGCAATATACAACAAAGCTCTGCATCAAATATGAAGAGAAATTAGATCTTTGGGAAAAGAAGGAGCTTTAGAAATTTGTTCAAACAAGACCAAAACTACAAGAAATTTTAAGTCCTTCACATGGAGACACCAAAGAGAAGTGGAAATATAAACAACAGAAAAATAAACACAGTAAAATGAAATAAAAGTAAAAACCCTGGCCTGAGAATAATCACACTTAATGTTAATGAAATAAATGCATGAAGCAAGATAAAAAGTAAATCAGAATGGGTATAATATTTGCCTACAAGAGACACATTAAAAAAGAAAAAAGACAGACTCAAAATCAAAGGCTTGAAAAAAATATACTAAGCAAATGGTAACTTTGAAAAAGCAGTAGTGGCAATATTAATCTCTGATAAAATAGACTTCAGAATGAAAACTACCATAAGAAGGTTATGTCAAGAAGATATAACCTTGGTCAACATATATGCACCAAATTATAGACCTGCAAAATACATAAAACAATGGCTTACAGGAATGAAGAAAAAATAGACAGCAACACAATAGTGGTAGGAGATTTCAACACACCACTATCAACAAAGGATGCTGTTGTTGTTGTTATGTGCCGTAGACTCGCTTGCGACTCATAGCGACCCTATGTACAACAGCCCTAAACTCTGCTCTGTCCTGCACCAATCGCCCTGTCTCTGACACTCCCATTCCGATTATCCCAGTCATGGAATCAATCCACCTCATAGGCCCTCTATGACGTGGATTGGCCCTCCTGCGCTGTCCCTCCACACTCCCAAGCATGACGTCCTTCTCCAAAAACCGGTCTCTCCTCACAACATGTCCAAAGTATGTTAGACGGAGCCTCAGAATCCTTCTCTCCAAGGAGCCACCCGGTTTAACCCTTTCCAGGACAAATCTGTTTGTTTTCCTAGCAGTCCATGGTATTCTCAATACTCTTCTCCAGCACCACAGCTCAAAGGCATCAATTCTCCTTCTATCCTCCTTGGTCATTGTCCAACTCTCTGATGCATAACAAGTGACTGTGAAGACCATGGCCTTTATCAGATGCACCTTAGTCTCCAGAGAGACACCATTGCTCTTCAGTACTTTGGAGAGGTCCCTAACAGCAGACTTTCCCATGGCAATGCGCCTTTTAATTTCCTGGCTGCTGGTGCCACTGTGGAGCCAAGCAAAGTAAAACTGTGTACAATATCCATCTCTTCACCATCCATCCTGATGGTGCCAATTGGTCCAGTGGTGAGAATCTTTGTCTTCTTGACATTGAGCCGCAATCCATATTGGAGGCCGCAGTACTTGACCCTCTGCAGCAGGTGCTTCAGGTCCTCTTCAATTTCAGCAAGCAGGGTTGTGTCATCTGCATAATGCAGATAGTTGATAAATCGTCCACCAATCTTGACTCCACATTTCGCCTTAGAGAGCCCAGCCTCCCAGGTAATCTGTTCTGCATATAGGTTGAAAAGGTATGGAGATAGGTTGCTTCCCTGGCGTACGCCCTTTCCAATTTTGAACCATGCAGTGTTCCCTTGCTCTGTTCTGACGACTGCCTCCTGGTCCAAGTATAGATTTTGCATTAGAACGATCAAGTGTTCTGG
>NW_006400232.1:163644-165164 GCF_000299155.1 Elephantulus edwardii | reverse complement strand
TTATTATCAATGCATCTTGATTGCATGTTGGATCAATCTCCGATTGTAAAAGTTGGTAAAAATCTTCTATCTCCTCTTCCTTGGCTCTGGTTGTTGTTACATATATTTGAATGATAGTGGTATTCACTGGACCTCCTTATGCGTATGGATATTATCCTGCCCAAAGGATAGGTCACCTTAATTGAAATTCAACAAAGATTCAGAAGATATAAACTATATAATCAGCCAACTCGACATTGTGGATGTGTTCAGGATATTGTATGCAACTAAAACACAATTAATTTTCTTCTCAAGTGCACATTGTATACTTTTTAGGAAGGATCACACGTTAGGATTAAAAGCAAGCCTAAACAAAAAAATGAAATAATACAAAAGTATCCTCTAAGATCAAAATGCCATTAAAACAGAAATTAAGCAAAGTGGAGTAAAGCTAACAAAACTATGAGTGAGGAAACTAAGTAACTCTGCCAGAACACGATTGGGTTATAAAAGAAATAAAGAATTAAATAAAAAAAAAATTCCTTGAAGAAAATAAAAATGAAAATACTATATACCAAAACCTCTGGAATACAGCTAAGGCAATTCTCAGGGGGCAGTTCATAGCAATATGCACACACGTAAAAGGAAGAAAGAAGAAAGGTCAATGATCTCACTCAACACTTTCATCAACTAGCAAAAGAACAAGAAAAAATCCTATAGCCTCTAGAAGAAATTATAATGAAAAGAGCTGAAATCAATGAGATAGAAAACAGAAAAATAATTGAACTCATTAATAAGAACAGGATCCCATTTTGTAATTGGATTATCAGTCTTTTACTTGTGGAGGACCAGATGTATTCTATAAACTTTTGATATAAGACTCTTGTCTGATATGGTATTGTCAAATGTTTCTTCCAAGCCAGTAAGTTATATTTTCACCTTGTTGGAAAAAGCTGTTTTATGAACCCAAGTATTTACTCTTTAGAAGGTCCCATTCATCAATCTTTTTTTTTTCTTTTTTAATATATTATTCATTTGAATGAAAATTTACAGAGACTTTGGAATTCCATGCATTCATTGTTGCACTTTTCTCTCCTCCCACCCCTCTCCCCTAGTACACTACCCCCTTGGAAAAGTAAATGAAAAATTCCTTCATTGATTTACAATCCCTCCCCCCAGGTCCACTCCACTATGCAGCCTTCGCTCTGGACTCCTGTCATGACAAAAATAGCTAATCACATATCCCTTTAAAACAGTTTTCTCCCTCATCTGTTTCCGTGCAATATACATTATTTTTTTTATTTTTGCTTTTTAAGATTGCTTTATTTTGCTGTTTTTTTATTATTATTAAATTTTATTAGTTTTAATGAACATTTACAAGGATTTGGGGTTTTCATTCCTTCATTGCTGCACCATTCTGTCTACCCTCCTCCCCAGTTTGTTCTTCTTCCCCCGCCATCCGAATGTCTGTTTTAATTGTCCAATTGCCACAGTGCTTGTCAAAGTCAGTTCTGATTAATCTCCTTTGTCAGCGTGTCCTT
>NW_006400232.1:158989-162304 GCF_000299155.1 Elephantulus edwardii | reverse complement strand
TTATTTTAGTTGGGTCTGTTGTGATGTTACCTGATTCATCTCTTATTCGGATTATTTGTGTCTTCTCTCTCTTTTCTTTTGTGAGTTTTGCTAGTGGTTTATCGATTTTGTTGACACAATACACATTATTGAAGCCATCTTTCTCAGTCTCCCCTCAACCCCGACGTCAGTCCTGTTTTACAACAGTGGCACCATACAGCATTTGTCCTTTTGCTGCTGAGATACTTCACTCAGTGTAATGTCCTCCAGGGTCACCCATTTTGAATAATATTGCATGAATTCCTTGTTTGTCAATGAAGCGTAGTACTCCATTGTGTGAATATACCACAGCGTCTCTATCCATTCGTTTGTTTTTGGGCACTTAGGTTGTTTCCAACTCCTTCCTATTGTGAACAAAGCTGCAGTAAACACGTGTGTGCATATATCTGTTTGGATGTCAGTTATGGTCTCTTTGGGGTATACTCCCAGGAGTGGAATTGCTGGGTCAAATGTTATCTCTATTTACAACTTTTTGAGAAGGCGACACACTACTTTCCACTATGGTTGCACCATTTTACACTCCCACCAACAGTGAATAAGTGTTCCTGTTTCTCCACAAACTCACCTGCATTTGCTGCTTGCTGTTCTGTTAAATTTTGCTATTCTGAATGTGGTGAGATGATATCTAATAGTTGTTTTGATTTGCATCTCTCTTAGAGCTAGGGATTTTGAACATTTATTCATGTGCTTGTTGGTCATCTGAATGTCTTCTTTAGTGAGGTGTCTGTTCATATCCTGTGTCCATTTTTCAATTGGATTATTTACATTTATCTTGCTGTGGTTCTCAAGTGTTTTATAAATTCTGCATATAAGCCCCTTATTTGACATGTTATTACCAAACACTTCTTCCCAGTTTGTGGCTTCCCTTTTTACCCTGTTGTAGACGTTTTTGTATGTGCATAGGGATTTGATTCTTAGGAGGTCCCATTCATCTATTTTATCTTTTCCTGGTTGTAGGTTTTTCAGGATACTTGGAAGACTGTTTATGTTGTGGATTAGGACTACTTGGGTTTGTCCAAGTTTTTCTTTAATGTAGCTTATAGTCCTTGGTTTTAGTCCTAGGTCTATGATCCACCTTGAGTTGGTTTTTGTATATGGAATGAGGGGTGGATCTTGCTTGAGTCTTTTGCAAATACTTTTCCAGTTTTGCTAATATCGTTTGTTAAAAAGGTTGTCGTTAAGGGCCACGCAGGTGCAGGAAGTCTTACTTGCTGAGGACTGGTGAATTGGCAGCTTAAGATCTGGGAACAGACAGCAACCTCTAACTCCCAGTGCTGCCCAAGTCCTGCAGCCCCATCCCCACCACAGCACTGTGTCCAGGGACACCACCCCACCACCATCCCACGCCCCCCACTTTTGGCACACCCTGGCAGCCTCGCCACAACCCTGCACCCCCTGGTGGTTCTCCAGGGCCACTAGAGACTCCATCATGCAGCACAATAACAGCTGTGGACAGTACGATTTTAAGTCAGCACACAGGCACACCACAGAGCCAGCCATAGTCTGAAGCCACCAATCCAGCTGCTATGGGACTTATCTGCCATGAGAAAGGCTGGTAGGATCCTAATTGGGTTTTCTTGAGCACCACCGATTGTCTGGGAGAGTTCCCAAGGGTGAGCCCACTGGTGAGAATTTTGCTGAGCTCTCTCAGGGCACACCAACTGCCCAGGAAGGAACGGGCCAGTGATAATTTGGCTGAACTTTTGTGGACACTGCAGACCAGCCAGAGGTAAGTGGGTTGGTGGGAATTTGACTTTGTCTTGTTGAGTCTCCTTGGACCCAGGAACCTTCCTAGGCAGCGGCCACTGTGCAAGGGCAACTGCGTGACCACCACTGGACAGGGACCAGTGAACAAAAACCACTGAGTGGGAGACAGACAGCTGGAATTTGAATAGGGACCCCAATTGTAAGCACACCCAGACAACTGAGGCCTGAGTGAGATCCCCAAGTGGTTGACCTGCCCTTGTGATTGCAGCAACCACATGCATGCCCTACCCCATTTGGCTCCACACCTGTGCCTACACGTCTGGTTAGTCAACCTGCCTCTAATGCGAAGTACCTTGACCTATCTTACCTATAAGATCCTCCTCTCACAGGCTCTGAACCGACATTTCCCTGGAGTTAGAAGTTCAGAGAATAGCACAAGTGGGATAACTACCCAACTGAACTCTAGAGCATTAACTTCAGACCAAGAACATATCAACGTCTCGAAGAAAGAAAGCTGTCCCACACAATATACAAGCACAAAGCAAGATATCACCCCCAAAGGGTGACATAGTATTGATGGATTTCCTGAAGCCAGAAAGTCTGATGGAACATTCTGACACAGAATTTAAAAGAACAATGCTTGAATATTTTCAATGGCTAAAAGACAAACTTGAAGAATTACAGAATACTACAAGCAAAAACCAGGAGGAACTAAAACAAAGACAAACAAACAAAAAAACACACCAAAAAACAGTCCAGAACAATGTAGATAAAACAAATAAGGCATTAGCGACACTAGAAAAACAAGAAACCACTATCCAAAATATGAGGTCCAATGTTTCACATGCTGTCAACATGATGGAGGGACACATGAGCAGAGTTGAGGAGATGGAACACAGAACCAGTGAAATAGAAGACAAAAGTGTCACCACTGATTTGCTAGAGCAAAAAGCAGACTCAAAAAGGAAGGAGAAAGAAGAAAACCTAAGAATAATGTGGGACACCATCAAGAGAAAGAACATATGTATCATTGGAATCCCAGAAAAGGAAGAAGCAATTAAAGGCACTGAAAAAGTTGTGGAAGAATTACTAGAGGAAAACTTCCCAGGCATAATGAAGAACGAGTGAGTATATAAACAAGAAGCTCAGCGAACATCATATAGACTGGACCACAAAAGAAAAACATCAAGGCATATCCTAGTTCAACTTGCCAGAACCAAAGATAAGGAGAGAATCGTGAAAGCAGCAAGGGAGAAACAAAGAGTAACCTATAAGGGAGAGCAGATAAGATTAAGTTCAGATTTCTCAGCAGAAACTATGCAGGCAAGCAGAGAGTGGAAGGACATATATCAAACACTCAAAGAACACAACTGTCAACCAAGAATACTGTACCCAGAAAAAGTATCCATTAATTATGAAGGAGAGATCAAGATATTCCCAGAAAAGCAGAACCTAAGAGAGTTTGTAAAAATAGGACCAGCATTGCAGGAAAGACTCAGAGATGTCCTTCTTACAGAGATACCACAGAAAGCATCATGGACCAAAGTAACTAGCAACAACACCAAAAAG
>NW_006400232.1:157167-158889 GCF_000299155.1 Elephantulus edwardii | reverse complement strand
ACTCAACAAAATGATAGCAACAAAGCCTTGCCTCTCAGTAATCACACTGAATGTAAATAGTTTAAATGCACTACTGAAGAGATTAAGAGTAGCAGACTGGATAAAAAGCCAAAATCCATCAATATGTTGTCTACAAGAGACACATCTGAAAAAGGAAGATAAAGACACTCTAAAAAAAAAAAGGGGGTGGGGGGAAAATATACCAAGCAAATGGCAACCAGAAAAAAGTGGGAGTAGCGATATTAATCTCTGATAAAATAAATATCAATGAAAAACCATCACAAAACACAAGGAAGGTCACTACATAATGCTGAGAGGGTCAATAGAACAAGAGGACATAACAATAATAAATATCTATGCACCAAATGAAGGACCTGCAAAATACATAAAATAAACATTAACAAAACTGGGAAAAAACCACAGTATACTTTCTTCTCCAATGTACATGGAACATTCTCCAGAATAGAGCACATTCTGGGACACAAGGCAAGCATCAATAAATTAAAAAAAACATGGAAATAATACAAAGTATCTTTTCAGACCATAATGCTACAAAATTAGAAATTAATAACTGGATGATAAAGTAGAAAAAAACATGCATTTGGAAGCTGAACAACTCCTTGCTTGAACACGACTGGATAATATAAGAAATAAAAAAACGAAATTTAAAAGTTTCTTGAAACAAATGACAATGAAAACACCACTTACCAGAACCTCTGGGAAACAGCCAAAGCAGTAATTAGAGGTCAATTTATAGCAATAAGCAAACACATAAAAAGGCAAGAAAAATTGACCATTGACTCTCTAACTCAACATCTTCAGCAAACTGAAAAAGAGCAGCAAGAAAACCCGACACCCTCTAAAAAAAGCAAAATTTTAAAAATTAGAGCTGAAATAAATGAAATAGAAAAACAAAAAACAATTGAAACTATCAACAAAACTAGGAGTTGGTTCTTTGAAAAGCTTAACAAAATAGACAAATCATTAGCAAAACTCACAAAGGAAAAGAAAGAAAAAACACAAATAATGCAAATAAGAGACGAGTCAGGCAACATCACAAAAGAACTAATGAAAATAAAAAATTTAAAATTAGAGTATTATGAAAAATTATACTCAAACAAATATGAAAACCTAGAGGCAATGGACAAATACCTAGAAATGCCCAAACTAACTAAACTAACAGAAACTGAAATTGAACATGTCAACAGACCCATTACAAAAGAAGAAATTGAAAAGGTAATACAACAACTTCCCACCAAAAAAAGCCTTGGAACAGATGGTTTTACAAATGAATTTTATCAAACATTCAAAGAAGAATTGTCACCAATTCAACATAAACTATTTCAGGAAATAGAGAAAGATGGAATTCTCCCACATTCATTCTATGAAACAAACATATCCTTGATACCAAAGCCAGGAAAAGACACCACCAAAATAGAAAACTAATGGCCAATATCTCTTATCAACATAGATGCAAAAATACTGAATAAAATCCTAGGCAAGGATGCCCACTCTCACCACTCTTATTCAATATTGTACTGTCTTAGCTAGAGCAATAAGACAAGAGAAGGAAGTAAGAGGTATCCAAATTGGCAAAGAGGAGGTAAAATTATCTCTCTATGCAGATGATATGATGGTATACCTAGAAAACCCTAAAGACTCAGCAAGAAAACTATTGGACATAGTTGACCAATTCATCAGGGTACAAGATGAACATACAAA
>NW_006400232.1:154095-155469 GCF_000299155.1 Elephantulus edwardii | reverse complement strand
AGTCCACAATTAAGGTTGCATAGTGGAATGTACTTGGGGTGGTGGGAGGGGTGCGGGGGGATTGCGTACTAGGAAGGGAGTGTTTCTTTTACTTTTGAAAAGGAGGAGTGAACTCGGCGGGGGGCGGGGTGGTGGAGGGCTGAACAGGGATGAAGTGCAGCAATGAGTGAACGGAAATCCAAAATCTCTGTAAATATTCATTAAAATTATTTAAAAAATATCAATCATGTAAAAAAAAGGTTGTCGTTTCCCCACTTAACTAATTTCATCTCCTTGTCAAAATTCAGTTGACCATAGATAGATGGGCTGATTTCTGGGTTCTCGATTCTATTCCATTGATCTATGTGTCTGTCATTGTACCAGTACCATGCTGTCTTATCCACCATGGCAGTGTAGAAGGATTTGAAATCAGGGAGTGAGATACCGTCTACCTTTCTTCTATCATTAAGGAGTGTTTTGCTTATTCAGAGTTTCTTTCCATTCCAAATGCAACTGGAGATTGTCTTTTCCATCTCATTGAAGAATGGGATTGGTATTTGTATTGGGATTGCATTAAAAGTGTAAAACGCCTTTGGTAGTATAGCCATTTTCACAAAATTGAGTCTTCCCGTCCATGAGCAAGGGGTATTCTTTCACTTCTCCAGGTCTCTTTTTGTTTCTTGTAGTAATGTTTTGTAATTATTTTTAATAGATACTTTGTGGTTCTGGTTAAACTTACTCTCAAATGTTTAATCTTTTGCTTGTCTGTTGTGAATGCTATTGTGTTTCTTAGTTATGACTCTGCATTCTCTTTGTCACTGTAGAGAAATCCAACTGATTTTTGTATGTTGATCTTGTATCCTGCTTTTTGACTGAATTGGTCCACCTTGTCCTATAGTTTCTTTGCTGAGTCTTTAGGGTTTTCTAAGTATACTATCATATCATCTGCATAGAGAGATAATTTTATCTATTTTTTTTTGCTAATTTGGATACCTCTTATTCCCTTCTTTAGTTTTAATGCTATTGCTAAGACTTCCAATACAATATTGAATAAGAGAGGGGATAGTCGTCATCCTTGGCTAATTCCTGTTCTTAACATGAATGCCTTTATTTTTTTATTATTAAATTTTATTAGTATTAATGAACATTTACAGGGATTTTGGGATTTCATTCCTTCATTGCTGTACCATTCTCTCTAACCTCTTCCCCAGTTTGTTCTTCCCCTGCCCTCTGAATGTCTGTTTTAATTGTCCAATTGCCACAGTGCTTGTCAAAGCCAGTTCTGTTTAATCTCCTTTGTAAGTGTGTCCTTTGCCATTCCCTATCACTCCTCCCTGAGAGAGACTTCACCCTGATTCATAAGGGAAAGGGGATGGCGTATTCTCTTAGCTACTT
>NW_006400232.1:148894-153995 GCF_000299155.1 Elephantulus edwardii | reverse complement strand
TTGAAGATGTATCATGGGGGTGTTGCAACCTAGAAGACACAAATTTAACTAACAAGTTATAAGTACATGAGTCAAAAATTATGGAAAAGTAAAAGAAAGGATTATTTCATTGTCACATTTATGGATGTTTAGATGCTTTTCAGCCTATTAAATTCTGGACTCACATAATCTTATTCTCAGATTTTTCCTGCACTATGAAAGAGGAATTTGTTTCAGAGATTCTTTTGACCAAATGGATACTGGGGGATGGGTTGGCAAGAACATGGAGGATTAAAAAACTGAGAGGCACTGTCAGTGGGCTTTCTGGTAATCAGTCCTGTCTTCATGGAGCGCTCCATTCTTCCAGGTTGCAAAGGACCTTGTAAGGCGCTTGCACCTGGAAGGTCATGCGGACCAACCTGTTGGTACCTATAGTGGAGGAACCAAGAGGAAACTTTCTACAGCCTTGGCTTTAGTGGGCAAACCTGAAATTCTTTTATTGGTGAGTAAAAGACGCTTGTCATATGTCTATGTCTTGAAATAAGGTATTTGACATTTATAAACTTTGTTTATCCTACCAGAGTTCTTCTAGGAAGTGATTTCAAAACTTGTAACTTTGGTTCGCTGAACAAATAAACGGATATAAGTAAAAATTTTCCAAGGAGACAATAAATATCATTGTAATTACAGAATTTATAATTTGATAAATTTTTTAACACATCAAGTTAAAAATTCAATAATATTTTCACATTAAAACACTATTTTAAAAGGCTATCTAAAAATCAGCAACTAATTCTCCTCTAGTATACTTCCTTTAAGAATTACTTCCTTTTGTGACTGAGATTTTTCACTCAGCATAATGTTGTGCCACTGTTGTAGAATGAGGCTGACATCAGGGTGGACTGAGAGAAACTGGGTAAATTAGGTATACTGCATTGAAGCCGATGAGGGAAGAACAATTTAAAAGTAATATAACAATTTAAGGGAGGGAAGAACAATTTAAAAGTAATATATTTTAGGGCATTATGACTTTCATGCATCGAGGAATCTCCTTCATAGGGTCACTATGAGTCACCTGTGACTCGACGGCACTTAACAACAACAACAACATGATTATAATAAGAGTTTGGAATGATGGTTGCAGAGTGGTGTATACTCGAGGTGAGGGTGGGAGGGTGCTTGGGAATTATATACCAATGAAGGAGTTTTTGTTTTGCTTTTCAAGGAGAAGAGAGAACTAGGGGTGTGGATGGGATGGGCGGGGAGAAAAGTGCAACAATGAATGAATGGAAATCTAAAATCTCTGTAAATATTCATTGAAATGAATTTTTTTAAATCCCATTTTAGAAATGGATAAAAAAAGAATTACCTCCTATATATGTATATATATACTTTATATATTTACACCATCACATTTGTGACTGTACATCTGGAGTGAATTCTGTGGATTGATGTTTGTACAACAATGATGCAGGCCATTCCATAGAGTGTGGAATTGTCCCAAGACAAAGAAATCTATTTGACTGAATGAGTCATTAACTGTAAATGGTAATTGTTAAATAATAGAACCAATACTGCAAATAATAATATTCTAACAGTAAACAAAATCCTTCTTTTTGTGCTGTATTGGATTCTAGTCACTAGACTGTGACTAAGAAGGCCACAACTCAGGAAAGTATCAGGTGAGCAACACTTGAGTATGGGAGCCAATGAGGAGTCAGAAAACCAAGATTACAAACAAGATCTCAACATTTACTGACCATCTTATTGGATTTGATTTTTATATTCCTTCTTTTTGCTCTAGGTTTACTTTATGCAAGATCAAAATTGTTTCAATTTTATCTCCTAGAATGTGATAATAAAAACGAAAGACTACAAGATTACACTACTTACAGACTATCTCTTACAACAAAGTGAAACAAGTGTATATCAAGAGTTACCAAGCTGAGGCACAAATGGAGATTTGTGCACCAATGTTCATAGCAGCATTATTAACCATTGCAAGAATATGGAAACAGCCCAAATTTCCAAACACAAACTAATGGATTCAGAAATTATGGTACATACACACAATGAAATACTATACAGCACGCAGGAGCAACAATTTTGTAAATTATTACCTAACTTAGGAGGAACTGGACAGTGTTATGCTAACCCAGTTCTACAAGGATAAATATTGTATAAAACTGTTATTATAGAATGTATATAAGGATCCAAGAAGAGTGGGAAAGTGTGGAAGCAGAGGGATGAGGATATGCAGGGGGAGCGAGGCTTAATCATGGAGTAGTACAATTTGTTGGGGGGGGGCAAGGGAAATTGAATGAATTTGTTCTTTAAAACAATGTGTTAGAATTTTGTAAATAAAGTAGTAGAAAATATTTTTTTAAAAAAGCATTTAAAAAAGTTACCAAGCTTGCTAGCTCAATACCTTAGAAAGAATTTGCTATACTTATCCTTTCCTGTCATCTCCTTTGTCAGACCTCTCACTGGCCCCAGAAACCTTCAGTCCATCCTTAAACATATATTCTCCTCCTCAGTTCCACTTGGCGTCCTAGAGCTCTATCACAGTGAGTAAAGTGGAAATCCCAGAGTTAAACTGAGCTTGACAAGCTTCAAATTCTGCACTTTCAAGGCATATTCCTCAGTAAAAGGAATGATCCATGCTGAGGACACAACCTAGCAGTTGCTGTGTATTAAACTTCCAACAAACATTTAAATAAAAAACCGTAAAAAACAAACAACTAATGTCTATCTGTGTTTCATTGACTATGCAGAGGCATTTCATTGTGTGGATCACAACAAACTGGCTGACTCTGAGAAGAATCACAGAACACTTGATTGCGCTTATGCGAAGACTATATTTGGACTAGGAGGCAGTCGTCAGAACAGGGCAAGAAAGCACTGCGTGTAAAAATTGAGAAGGATGTACACAAGGGGAGTTTCCTTTATCCATAACTTTTAAATCTATGTGCAGGACAGATTATCTTGGAGTCTGAGTTCTATGAGGAGAAATGTGGCATCACTATTGGAGGAAGACTCACCAACAATCTGTGTTATGCAGATGGCACAACCCTGTTGCTGAAATTGATGAGGACCTGAAGCACTTGCTGCAGAAGGTCAAGGACTTCAGCCTTCAATATGGATTGAAGATCAACATCAAGAAAACAAAGATTCTCACCAATTGGCTTATTGACAACATCATGATAGATAGTGAAGAGACTGAGATTGTTAACAGCTTTAATTTGCTTGGTTCCACAATCAACACTCTTGGTACCAGCAGCCAGGAAATTAGAATTAGAACTGGGAAAGTGTGCTCTCAGAGACCTCTCCAAAGTACTGAAGAGCAACGATGTCAATCTGGAGACAGTAGTCAGGTCAAGTGTGCCTGATCCAGGCTTTGCAATTACTTGCTATGCATCAGAAAGCTGGATAATTCCTAGGGATGGTAGAATGAGAATTGATGCCTTTGGGTTGTGGTTCTGGATAAGAGTATTGAATATACCATGGACTGCTAGGAGAACAAACAGATTTGTCATAGAGTGGGTGAGACCAGGCTGCTCCTTGCAGGCAAGGATTCTGAAGCTTTGTCTGGCATACCTAGGGCATGTTTTAAGGCAGCATCAGTTGTTGGAGTGGGCCATCATGTTTGGGAGGGTGGAGGGCAGTGAAAGAGAAGAAGACCCTCAATAAGATGGATTGATTCAACGGCTGGCGTAATGGCTTCAGGTGTGTCTGAGACAGTGAGATTGGCACAAGATAGAGCAGAGTTTAAGGCTGTTGTACATAGGATCGTTATGAGTCACGGGTGATTTGACGTCACATAAGAATAACAACAGAGAGTGAGGACGCCGCGCAAGAGAGCCGCCGTGTGAGGGCGAGGCCCCAAGACCGGAGAATGCTGCCGCCAGATGGGAGAACGCCACCACCAGATGGGGTTCCACCGTGAGAGGTACCTGGAAGAGACCCGGGAAGAACAACAGCCAGCCACCTACCATGGAACTCCAGAGGAGGGAAGACTGTGAGACCCCAGAGGAACGAAGACTACCCAAAACTGTGTGACCCCCCGGCAACCCACAACTGTGTCACCCTTAACACAGAGGGTGCTGCTGCATAAACCCCCAGGAGCGCCCAAACCCCGCCCTTACCACTTGGTGATAGTGTCCAAGCCCTGAGCTCCTTGCCCCCTAGTCCCTTGCTTTCCTCCCCTTCCCCCACCCTCCTTGCAGCTCCACAACCACACATCTCAACACCCACCACAGCCCTGTGACCTCAGGACACCATCTTGGATCCAGCCATCACCTGGAGCTATCAGGCAAGCTGTTGAGGAACTAACCTGGCAGGAGAAAGGCCTGTAGGATCTTATCTGTGTTTACTGGGGCATTGCTGATTGCCCAGGAGAGCACCTAAGGGCGCGCCCACAGGTGGGGAATTTGGCCGAGCTCTCTTGGGCTACACCAACGG
Organism: Elephantulus edwardii; assembly: GCF_000299155.1. NCBI lineage: Eukaryota > Metazoa > Chordata > Mammalia > Macroscelidea > Macroscelididae > Elephantulus > Elephantulus edwardii. The sequence continues at coordinate 149,555 of NW_006400232.1, read as the reverse complement.
CCCAAAACGAGCCAGCCAGCTGGCTTCTGTGAACCCTGCAGACCGGCTAGAGGCTAGTGGGTGGGTGGGAATTTGACCTTGACTTTTCAGATCCGTTGAATCCAAGAACCTGCTGGAGCAGGGGCTATTGTGTGAGGGCACCTGCGTAAGTTCCACCAGGCAGGGAACACTGAGAAAACCATTGGGTAGGAAACAGACAGCAGGAATTTGAGTTAGGACCCCTGTCGTGAACACACTGAGGCAGCAGAGGTTTGAGCAAGGTCCTCCAAGTGATTGACCTGCCCTTGTGATCACCCAGCACTTTCCCTGCCTCACCCCATTCGGCTCCATAACAGTGCCTACACGTCTGGGCAATCAACTTGCCTTTAAACGGGAGCACCTTGACCTGTTTTAGCAACAAGAGATTGCCCTAGCGGGCATTGAACTAACATTTTTCTGAAGTCATAAAGCCAGAGAAACTTACAAGTTCGGTAACTGCCGATCAGATCTCAAGAGCATTGTCTTCAGATCAAGAATAGATACCAATGTCTCAAAAAAAGCAAACAGTCATCCCACACAATATACGAGAGCAAAGCAAGATGTCACTCGCAAAGGCGATGCAAGAGCAGCAGATACCCTGAAACTAGAAAGTCTCATGGAACTTTCTGACACAGAATTTAAA
>NW_006400232.1:138018-143254 GCF_000299155.1 Elephantulus edwardii | reverse complement strand
GGTTAAGTCTCTCTCAGGGAGGCGTGATAGGGAATGGCAAAGGACACACCGACAAAGGAGATTAATCAGAACTGACCTTGACAAGCACTGTGGCAATTGGACAATTAAAACAGACATTCGGTTGGCGGGGAAGAAGAACAAACTGGGGAGGAGGGTAGAGAGAATGGTGTAGCAATGAAGGAATGAAAACCCAAAATCCCTATAAATGTTCATTAAACCTAATAAAATTTTAAAAAAAGAATAACAACAACAAAGCTTATTATGCTCAAGTCTGAACTGACACATAGTTAATTACTTAGGAGGTTCCTAAAAATATAAATTCCCATCTTTTGGTGAACTAGAATCACCAGAGAGGTATGCCTTTGAGGTAGTAGTACAATTACCTAAACAAGCATACATGCCTATGATATGATAGTGACTGTCCAAAGCATCAGACTAAATTCAATGAATCAAATGCCACAGATGAGATGCTATAGCAGAAAAGTTTAAGATTTCACACCCAAATCTCTTCCTAAATGATGAGGAAAATCATAATAATTACTATATAAAAGTGTGTAGACACACCCCATAGTGATATAATGGTTAAATTCTTTGTTGCTAATTGAAAGGTCTCCAGTTATAAAGCTCCAGACCATTTGAAGAAGAAAGATGTAGCAGTCTGCTTACAGAAAAATTTATAACTTGGGAAACTCTATGTGAAGTTCTATGTTGCCATATAGGATTTCTGTAAATTAGAATGCACTCAATAATCATGCAGTGTTTTTATTTTATATACTCCTTAACTCATTGGCATTGAGTGTATTTCAATTCATAACAACACTGTAGGACAGAGTTCTTGTTTAGAATAGAACAGCCTCCTCAGTGAAATATCCTTAACAAGATGAATTGACACAGTAACTGTAACAATGGGCTTTGGCATATAAGAATTCATGAGGATGAGGTAAGATAGGGCAAGGTTCAGTTGTGTTGTTTATAAGTTCGCTTGAGTTGTAGTTTACTTGATGGCACTTAACACTGACAATTTTTACAGAATCACAGTGCTACTTCACTCTCTCTCAGCTTGAAAACAAAATGTCAAGTGCTTAACAGTTTCGTGTCATTCTTTTTAATTTCCTATTGCTTTCTTTCTTTGGAGAAATTTATCATCCAAGGATTTGAAGGAAAGCCTAGAGGATAAGTAGTTGTGCTTCCAACCCAAAAGCAAACAGTTTAAATTCACAACTTAAAACAGTTTAAATTCCTCAGTAAAAAGATGGACAATATCCTCATATGCTATTTACAACTTACGGCCTCTGGAAGTCTGCTTAGAGTTAGCTCTTAATTGGGTCTGAGTAGTGTACTAATCATTGCAATCATTGCCAGCACTGAGGAAAATGTATCTAGTGCTCCTACCCTGCAAGCACACACACAGATTTACAGAGTTTTTATTAAAGCTATTTTACTTTGCATTAAAAGTTGGCCACATAATAATTGTTCTGTGCTTTCTGAAAAGATTGCTCCAGATTCTAAGGCATTTATGTTTATTTTAGGCTGCTGAATAAATGAAGTTGGTTTTGCTTTATTTGTATTTGGGGTTTTGTTGTTATTAACTATCATATGTCTTTCTAAGGCATATAATTGTAAAATCTTACATCTAATGAGAAGATTTTTAAAAATATGAACATTAATCTGATAACCAGGTTTTAAGAGGTAACAACTGATGTGAGGAAATTATCATAATGTATTTTGAAGAGTGAATGACAGCCAATGGAAGTTTGTCTAATGGAGTTAGAGTAGTGATTTCTGTTGACTAGGAAAATACAAAACAATGCTTGTATTTTTATGTGTCACTTCCAATGTCACAACCATGTGCGTGTTTTTCCTGTAGGATGAACCAAGCTCTGGGATGGATCCCTGCTCTAAGAGGTACCTGTGGGAAACAATACTGAAAGAGGTCCAAGAAGGATGTGCTGCGGTGCTGACATCCCACAGGTGTGTTTCATACACTTTCCTAACCATTTCCCAAGTGAGACTCCACTTCATAAAGCATCTCTGATTGCATCTAGGAACTCCACACAGTGGTAAGCATGCAATCTGTCATTTTTTTCACAAGACTGTGGAGCACCAAAAGAAGATAGAAGTAATACAGAGACAAAGTGTCAAAAATAATTTCCTATTCAACCATTTCAGAAAGTAGAACATAAACAAGAACCAAGGATGTTGAAGGAAGAAATCTAAGCTGTACTGAAGACATTAGCAAAAAATAAGGCCCCAAGAATTGATGGAATGCCAATGGAGATATTTTGGGAAATAGATGCATTCCTCTTCAGACTTACTAGTCTATGCTAAGAAATTTGTAAGACAGCTACTTGGTTTCTATGAATAGTGTCAACCTAAATTATGTACAGTAAATATATGCCTGTGGTCATAATGCCAACTGGGAATGCATTCCATTTGTTTTATGATGATGCAGGATGAGTGTGAAGTGTTTTCTGAGTCAACTTTTGAGATATAAAAGAAACAAATAGGCAAGCAAGCAGAGATGAGTAGATAAATATGAAAAAAATAGAGATCTCCAGTAGAAACTAAAGAGGCAAGGACCTTCTTTCAAAGCTAACAGAATGTTTGTCCTTAGAGCTAACACTGAATATAGACATATAGTCTTCTACATTATGAGACACTTATCAGTCCTATGAAACAACATATTAGAACCTTGCCTTATCCAGTATCTTCCTAAAAGTGTCAGGAAGGCTTTAGCTCATTACTAAAGTCACTGAGCCAATCCTTCTTGTTAAGGGTATTCCTCCATTTCTTTGACCTTTCACCTTTCCAAACATGATGTCTTTTCTTAACAACTGGCTTCTCTTGTCAACATGCTCAAAATATATGAGATGGCGTTTAATAATTCTTGTCATTAAGCAGCACCCTGGTTGCAATTTCTCCAAGATAGATTTGTTCGTTCTTTTGAAAGTTCATTAGCTATTCAGTATTTTTCACCAACACCACAATTCAAAGGTAGAGAGTCTTCTTTGGTATTCCTTATTCACCATCCTGCTTTCACTTGCATAGGAAGCAATTTAAAAGACCATGGATTTGATCAGAAACATCTTAGCCTTTAAACTGAAACCATTGCTCTTTCTTTGGAGAGCTCCTTGCCAACAGACTTTCCCAATGCAATGCATCTTGATTTATTAACTACTACTACCACTGTTGTTGATTGTTGGTCTAAGTAAATAGAAATCATTGACAAGTTCAATTTTTCTCCCTCTATCATGATGTGAGGTTTTTTTGTGTTGTTAATGTTGAGATGTAATCTATATTAAAGGCTGTTTTATTTGCTCTTCTTCAATAAATGCTTCAAATCTTTGCTTTCTGTGCACGAGGCTGAATCAACTTCATAACAAAGGTTATTAATGGGTAGTTTTCTTGTTTGGATCCACAGTCTTCTTACTAAAAGCCCAGCTTCCCAAATTATTTGCTCATCATATTGATTGAATGTTATTGTTGCTATGTGCTGTTAACTCACCTGTGATTCATAGCAACTCTATGTACAACAGCTTTGAAGACTGCCCTGTCCTGAGCCAGTCTCACTTACTCCAACACACCTACTCCCACTGTCCTAGTTACTGCATCAGTCCATCTCATCTGAGGTCTTTCTCTCTGCACTGTCCCTCCACCCTTCCGAAAATGATAGATATCCTTCTCAAAAAAAAAAATCCTTCTAGTCACATGCCCTAAGTATATGAGACAGAGCTTCAAAATTCTAGCCTCCAGGAAAAAGCGTGGTTTCACCTTCTCCAAGGCAGATCTATTTGTTTGCTTCAAGACTCTTCTCTAGCACCACAGTTCAAATGCATCAATCTTCCTATCATCCTTAGTCACTATTCAGCTCTCAGATGCATAACAAGTAGTTGAGAAGACCATGGACTGGACTAAGTACACCTTAGTCTCTAGACTGACATCGTTGCTTCTTAATATCCTGAAGAGGTCCCTGATAGCAAATTTTCCCAGTACAATTCCTCTTGATTTCCTGACTGCTGGTGCCAAGACTGATGATTGTGGAGTTGAGAAAGCAGTAATTGTTAACAACTTCAATCTCTTTTCTGTCTTATATGGTGCTGGCAAAAGGCCTAGTGGAGAGGATCTTTAGCTTCTTGATGTTGAGCTTCCATCCATATGGAAGTCTGCAGTCTTAGACCTTCTGCAGCAAGTGCTTCAGATCCTCCTCAGTTTCAGCAAGCAAGGTTGTGTCATCTGCATAATATAGATTGTTGATGAGTCTTCCTCCAATCCTGACACCACATTCCTCCTCATAAAGCCCATGTTCTGTGTATAGATTGAAAAGGTATGGAGACAGGATGCATCTCTGACATACTCCCTTACTGACTTTTAACCACACAGTGTGTCTCTGCTCTGTTCTGAGGACTGCTTCCTGGTTCAAGTATACGTTTTGAGTAAGCACAATCAAGTGTTCTGAGATTCCCATTCTCCTCAAGGTTAACCACAATTTGTTGTGAGCCACACAGTCAAATATCTTTGCAGAGTCAATGAAGCACTTATACACATTCCTCTGATACTCATTGCTTTCTACCAAGATCCATCTGACACTGGCAATAATGGCTCTAGTGCCACAACCTCTTCTAAACCCAGCTTGTATTCCTGGTAGTTCTTTGGCAATGTACTACTGTTCCAGTCATTTTTGAATGATCTTCAGCAGGATTTTCTTTGTGTGATACTGACATTTTACGATAATTTACACACTGTCAGGTCACCCTTTTTTTTTCAATGGGAATAAATGTGAATCTCTTCCAATCAGTTGGCCAGGTAGTTGTCCTCCAGATTCCTTGGCACAACTTCACGAGCAGCCTGAAGTTCCTTCTTCATCATCATTGCCTCTTGATCAGATGTTGTTTCTTGAAATTATTCTGTGTCAGCCAATTCTTTTTAGTACAGTGTCACTGTATACGTCTTCCCTCTCTTAATGCTTCCTGGATCATTCAGTATTCTGACCATAGAATCCTTCAGTATTGCAACTTGAGGCTTGAATTTGTTCTTTAGTTCCTTCAGCTTAAGAAATGCAGAGCGAGTTTGGCCTTTTTTATTTTCAGACTCCAGTTTTTTGCACATTTTGTTATAATACTTTGCTTTGTCCCTGCTCCTTAACATTTTGGGTTTGACTTTTTTTTTTAGCATTTTGACAGAAATTTATTATTTAAATAAAAATATCTCTGCATTTAGTTAGAACAACAAAAATATT
>NW_006400232.1:133140-137589 GCF_000299155.1 Elephantulus edwardii | reverse complement strand
TTGAGCTTCTCCAGGAAGGTTTTGTTCTCCATGAGATCCAGTGCATTGAACACATCAAACCCTTTCATTTTGGCGAGAACAAGGGCGTCGCTCATGAGGTCCAGAAGAGGGGTCTGGGTGTGAACGTTGTAGAACGAATAAGCAGCTTTTAGACTCTTGTGAGTTGGATGGTTCATGATGGTGGAGGGAAGGGTGTAAAAGCTCAGGAAGTCCGTCACCTCACCGTTTGCACGCTCCACCACGAAAGTGTCGATGATATTCTCCTGGGGGTAGAACCAGTGTGTTCTACCTCCTCCCGGCTCATGACTGGTGCGAGGTGGAAATGCTTCAAGTACCTGGTAAGGAGCTGATGCACTACTGGAATGTCCTTCTTCTCCATCGGAGGTAAGCTAAGTCTATGTTAATTTGCTTCCCCCCTTATGATTTTAACAAAAGTTTTCAGAAAAGTTGGATTTTTATTCATTCATTTTTGCACACTTCCTTCCCTTCTTCCAGGCCTCCCCTAGTCCACTTTGCTCTATACCTCTTATTCTGGACAGAGGTCATAAAAATACTGCATAATTATATATTCCTTTTAAACAGTTCTTCCCTTCATCTGTTCCAATGCAGTGTTCATTTTGTATACCATCTTTTCTAGTATCCCCGCAGCCTCCATGTCGGTCCTGTGAAATATTAATGTATTTCACTTAGTCCAGTGTCCTCCAGGGTCATCCATGTTGTATAATGTTTTTTGAGTTTGTTTTTCAATGCTACATAATATTCCATTGTGTTAATATACCATAGTTTTTCCATCCATTATTGATGAACACTTGAGTTCCCTCTTTCTCTTTATTGTTGTAAATAATGAAGTCATAAACATGAGTGTGCATATATCTGTTTAGGTGGCAGTTTTTGTTTATTTTTTACATTTTTTATATTATTCTGATTTATTTACAAAGTTTGAATACATTGTTTGTCACAGATTTTTGCTTGTGGAGGCCCAGGAGTATTCTATAAAGTTTTGTTATTAAACTCTTGTCTGAGATAGCATTGCCAAATATTTGTTCCCAGTTAGAAGGTTTTCTTTTCACCCTGAATGGGAAACCAGGAAGCCTTGATTTGCCCTTCAAGGATTGGCTCTGCCATCTCACTCAAGCTCCAGCTGTCCTTCTCTCTTCTGCTTGGGCTCAAGGGGTCCTACGTGATTTATCCAAACAACAGTGATCCCCACAAAGTACCTGGGTAATAGCTATCCATGGTAGCTAATGCTGTTCCTTTACTTCTTGATTTCTTCCCTTTGCTTTGGCTTCTTGGTGCTCTAGTGCAATATTCAGAGACTCTTCTGACATCCATTTTTGTCCTATCTTCTTCTGTATTTATAATGACCTTTTGCATTCTTCAGGGATGATATTCTTGATATCCTCCACAGCTCATCTGATGTTTGTTCATTAGTGTTCAAGGCCTCAAACCTGTTCCTGAGTTGGTTTTTAAATTCAAATGGGACAGAATCAAGGTCCAATTTTGATTGCTGTATATTTGAATGGTTCTGAAGCACATCCTTCCTACTTTTAAACCTTGTAGTGTCCCCTTTTTCTGTTAGAACAACTATTTCTTTTTTCTATGCATAGATTTCATATGAGCACAATTTAGTGTTGTGCGATTCCCATTTTTCTCAGTGTTAGCCATAATTTATTATGATCCATATCATCAAATTCCTTCGAAAATCAATAAAATTCAAGTAAACATTCTGTTGATATTCTCTGGCTTCAGCCATGATATATCCTATATCAGTAATACTAGTATTTATTCCACCACTACTTCTGAATCTAACGTGAATTACTAGAAGTTCTCTGTCAATATACCGCTCCAGTCACTCTTTAATAATCTTCAGCAAGATTTTACTTGCTTGTGATATTGTTCTAGAATTGAATCTATGAGTTGTAATCAACTCAAGTTCACAAACAAGAACAACAAAAATAACATTATAAGAAAAAAATGTAGTGTAATTTTCTGTTCTAGAAATAAGTTACTAGATAACTGAAATACTGGATAACCAACTAGAATAAATCCATTTCTATATTCATTCCAAGAAAAGGTGCTCCAATATATTGAGAAGATTGCAAATTATCATTAAGAGAAAACACAACATATTGTTGCAGATAACAACACAAAAACAGTAAACTGCTAAAAATTCAAGCTGGATTTCCAAGAAGACATGAAATGAGAAGCATCACTATATCAAATAGTGATAGAGGATGTCAAATAGATATTTAATTGAATTTATGCAGATGACACACTCTGCTTGCTAAAACTGAGGAGGGCCTGAAGCACTTGCTGCAGAAGACCAAGGACTGCAGCCTTCGATATGGATTGAGGCTCAATATCAAGAAGACAAAATTCTCAACACTCGACCAAGTGGCAGCATCAGGATGGATGGTGAAGAGACGGAGATTGTTCACAGCTTTAGTTTGCTTGGCTCCACAGTCAACACTCTTGGCACCAGCAGCCAGGAAATTAAAAGACGTATTGCAATGGGAAAGTCTGCTATTGGGGACTTCTCCAAAGTACAGAAGAGCAATGGTGTTACTCTGAAGACTAAGGTTTGCCTGATATAGGTCATGGTCTTTGCAATCACTTGCTATGCATCAGAGAGCTGAACAATGACCAGGGATGATAGAAGGAGAATTTGTGCCTTTGAGCTTTGGTGTTGGATAAGAGTATTGAATATACCATGAACTGCTAAGGAAACTAACAGATTCATCCTGGAAAGCATTAAACTGGGCTGGTCCTTGGAGGCAAGGATTCTGAAGCTTCGTCTGACATACTTTAGACATGTTGCAAGGAGGGACCAGTCCTTCGAAAAGGACGTCATGCTTGGGAGGGTGGAGGGACAGAGCAAAAACAGAAAGCCCTCAATGAGATGGATTGATTCAGCGACTGGGGTAATAGGGGTGGGTGTGTCATAGATAGTGATATTGGCACAGGACAGAACAGGGTTTAGGGGTGTTGTAAATGGGGTCACTATGAGTCGCAGGTGACTTGATGGCACACAACAACAAAAATAAGAATTTTTTAGAAGATATTTTTACATGCTCCCTTCCTTACTATCCAAAAACATTTTAATGGACTATCACAAACCATAGGTAACATTTGCTAAAGCAAGTCATATTAATCTGAAAGTAGAGAGTACCAGAAGAATGTCTATCTGTGTTTCATTAACTATGCAAAGGCATTTGACTGTGTGCATCATAGTAAACTGTCTAATTCTGAGAACACTGACAATCCCAGAACACCTAATTGTGCTTATACAAAACTTAGACCAGAAAGCAGTCTTCTGGGATGAGAAAGGAAACACTGCTTATTCAAAAGCAAGAAAAGTGTATGCCAGGGATGCCTCGTATCTCCATACCTTTTCAATCTATATGCAGAATCAGTCATTCCGGAGGTTGGGCTTTATGAAGTGGAATGTGGCATAAGGATTACAGTAAGATTTATCAATGACCTACATTCTGCAGATGATACATCCTTGCTTGCTGAAACTGAGGAGAAATTGAGGCATTTGCTGCAGAAGGTCAAGTACTGCAGTCTTCAATATGGATCAAAGGTGAACTTCAAGAAAACAAAGATTCTCCTCACTAGGCCAATTGGCAGCATCATGATAAATGTTAAAGACATTGAGATTGTTAACAGTTTCAGCTTGCTTGACTCCACAGTCAACACTCATGGTATCAGCAACCAGGAAATAAAAAGATGCATTACATTGGAAAAATTTACTGTTCGAGATCTCTCCAGGGTACTGAGAATCAATGATGTCAGTTTAGAAACTGAGGTGTGCCTGATCCGAGCCATTGTCTTCACAGTTACCTGCTCTCTGCATCAGAAAGCTAGACAATGACAAGGATGATAGAAAACGAATTGATGCCTTTGAGTTGTGGTTCTGGAGAAAAGTACTGAATATAGAGTGGAATTCTAAGAGATCAAACAGGTTCATCCTAGAGAGGGTGAAACCTAGATGCACCTTGGAGGCAAGGATTTTGAAGCTCCGTCTGACCTACTTTGGGCATTTTGCAAGGAGGGACCAGTGCTTGGAAAGGGACATCATGCTTGGAAAGGCAGAGGAAAGAAGAAGAGAGGAAACACTGGATGAAATAGACTGACTCAATGTCTGGGGTAATGGAGCATCACAAATCTTAGGGTTGTCAAAGACAATGAAGATGGCTCAAGATAGTACAAGGTTTAGGGCTGTTGTATATAGGGTTCCAATGAATCACAAGTGGTTCAAGGCACATAACAACAACAAAACACTTACATAAAGATTTATTTTACTTTAAAAGCGATATATGATAGGATATTATGATTAGCACAAGAGTTCAGAATGAAGGTTGCTTAGTGGAGTGTACTCAGGACGGTGGGATTGTATACCGAAGAAGGAATCTTTCTTTTGCTTTTCAAAGAGAGGAGCGAACTGGG
>NW_006400232.1:117700-132832 GCF_000299155.1 Elephantulus edwardii | reverse complement strand
TATTTTAATTATAATTTTAACTTTATTTCAAAGTAAACTATATTAGTGAATTATAAGTAAATAATTATATATCATTCAAGAAAAGGTTGGGTGATTTCTTCCTTTGCTATTAACTGCCTATGAACACTTGCCAGAAGGTCTGTTATGGGTTAGTTCTGACTTGACAGTACACAACACAACAACAATTATATATATATCATATTGTGAAATAATAAGTATTCATGCCATTATATTTTAGTTATAACAATATTGATTTTATTTTAAAGTGAGTTATAATAGAGGAGTATAATTTAGTAATTGACATAGTTCTAGTTTGTATTAGAATGTTGTCTTTATTTTTTATTTCATTTACTTATATTTTATATTTATGGTTATACTCAACAACAAACAATAACTCATTGCCGTTGAGTTGAGAATTACTCAAAGCTGACCCTCCAGCAGGTTTTCAGAGCCTTCAAAGTGTATAGAAGGAGATTGTCACTCTTTCTTTTTTGCTGCATGCCTTTGGGTTGGCAGTAGTTTTTTCCTATTACAATTTGAACAGTTTTCCGATAATATGCAGCTGTGTATTCTTTCCTTGCAGGACTGAGGAATCTGAATGTCATTTATTCCCATCAGAACAACTTTCTCATATCTTCTCATAAGACTTGCTTAATTTTACTGAAAATTATCCTCAATTTTGTGTTTTGTTCTATGGTTAAAAAATTTTTTAACACTTCTGTTATCTGCTGTTGTTGTTATGTGCTGTTGAGTAGGAATTGATCCATAGCTGACCCTCCAGTAGGTTTGCAAAGGAAATAAATCACATAGGAGGATGATGTCCAGCCTCACATAAAGCAATCAAACTATTTGAATTGCATGTCTCAGTGATTGCAACACAATTTCCAACCAGTGGGTCACCAGAGCTCTGTTTTATGAATATGTAAAAAGTATTTTTGATTGATGTCTAAAATTGTGGGTTTTTTTTGTTTTCTTCTTGAGTTTTCTATACAGAAAATAAAATAATTTAGCAATAGTGGTGTGTTTCCTACTCTTCATTTTAAAGCATTAGTCAAGTGCTATCTCTTAGAATTGGCTTGTTTTATGTGACTTTTTTCCTTCTCTTCAGCATGGAGGAATGTGAAGCCCTGTGCACAAGACTGGCTATCATGGTCAATGGCAGCTTCAAGTGTCTTGGTTCTCCTCAGCACATTAAAAATAGGTATGTTCTTATCCTTCTTTTGTTGTTTTTTTCACATATTCACTCTAAAATCCACTGTGTTATGGTGCTATAAGTGGAGATTCTCTAGACACTGGAAGGTTCTGTTAGCTAATGTCATAGAACAAGTGATAAAGGCTCTGAGAATTGTATGCTTAAAATACCAACACAAGTAAGTTAAAGACACAGATGATCTTTTACAGATTCCAGAATTTTTCCCATGATAATGTCCTCTTTTCCTGCAAAGAACCTCCTTATTTTAATAATAATGTTAGCAGAGTGAGGATGAAGGAAAAACAATGAAAAGTTCTTCATATATATAAATACTTTGTGTGGGAGGGATTTGATTGTGGGACTTATTAGGGAAGTCAGCAGATTCAGGATAACAACAAGCAACCATACATAACCAATAATATAAAATCCCTCAATCTAGACAACATTAACAGGCTGTACATGTTGGCAACAATAACCATACAATTGCTCAGTCCTCCAGTAAGCTTGGATGAAGGTCTCTGGCTCTGGTTCCGGGGGGCAGAAGTTCCAAGTCATACACATCCAGATAAACAAGCAGCCCCAAATCCGACCAATATCACTGTGCTTCTCATTCCAGACAACTATGGCTCATCCTCCAGCAAGCTTTGGATAAGTCAACAAGTCAGATTGTCACCTCTCCTCTGCTGGGGTTGTATTGCTCTTATGTAACTTCAGGCCTGGGGCTCACACAGCTATTTATTATGTAGACAGAATACCTCAGGCAGAGCTGAGGCAGCTGAATTAGTTTAACAGGCTTGTAGGTGAGACAGAATTGAGGGTGCTAAATAATGGTCTAGGAAAGCCATTTTTAGCAACATAAAGACATAGCAGCAGAATTATTCCAGAACTTACATGACTTTTCTGGGGACTCATTTTCATTGTCCACTATTCAAGATAAACTCATTGGAAAAACAAATTTGAGTATCTTCTATTCATTATATTACTCCTTTTCTGACCTATGCCTAAATACTCCCACCTAGTGCTCAACATATTTTTTTTCATAGAAAATTGTATTTTAACTCTGGTTAATAGGAATAATTTAAACATTCAAATACCAAACAAATAATGAATTATCTTACTGGTCTAAATAAAATAATTTAAACTTAAAAATATGTAAAAAATAATAAATGCAGGAAACGCTTCAGCACCCATTAATGATAAAATTATCAGCAAACTAGGAATAACAAGTAATTTCCTCAATCTAATAACTATTATCTTTAAGTATCTTCGCCTACCCATCTGCCAGTTGTTTGCATCTTTGTAGTTTGTGTGGTTTTGCTTTTTTGTCTTCACTTTATTTTTATTATTAGTTTGTATACAAAATTTAATACATTGTGTATCATTCATTAATATTGCATTTCATACATTCCTACATTTACATTATGTCTAAAATGATACATTGTGTTTTATAAAATGAATTACCATTAATCAATGGTGACTATTAACCCCATCATATCTACTATCACCACTGCTATTCAATATTTTATTGAAAGTACTTACTAGGGCAATAATACAAAAGAAAAATAAGAAGCATCCAATCAGCAAAAAGGTGGTAAAACTCTTTTTTTTTTACCAGTTCCTACATAAATCCACTGGAGGGTCAGTTATGTGTCAGTTCCAAATCTATGGTACACAACAACAACAACAACATATGCAAACTATATAAGAGTGTACACAGAAGACACCGAAGAGTCAACAAAATCTGTTAGACATGTTGTTGTAATTGTTGTAGTTGTTGTTATGTGCCATCTTGCAACTCATAGCAACCCTATGTACAATAGCTCTGTGGTCTGCCCTGTCCAGTCTCACTGACGCACACACCTACCCTACCACCATTACACTAGGTACTGTATCATTCCATCTCATCCAGGGTCTTCCTCTCCTGCACTGTCCCTCCACCCTTCCCTGCATGATGTCTTTCTCTAAGGATGGTCTCTCCTGGCCACATGCCCAAATATGTGAGATAGAGCTTCAAAATCATAGCCTCCACGAAGAAGCTTGGTTTCACCCTCTCCAAGACAGATCTATTTGTTTTGCTGGCAGTCAATGCATGGTATGTTCAAGACTTCTCCAGCACCACAATTCAAAATCACTAATTCTTCGTCTCTCATCCTTAGTCATTGTCCAGCTTTCTTATGCATAACAAGTAATTGAGAAGACCAGACCATGGTCTGGATTAGGAACACCTTAGTCTCTAGACTGACATCTTTGCTTCTCAGTACTCTGGAAATGTTCCTGACAACAGATTTGCCTAATGCAATTTGTTTTTATATTTCCTGAATGGTGGTGCCAAGAGTGTTGATTGTGGAGCTGAGCAAGTTGTAACTGTCAACCTCGATCTCTTCTTTATCCATCATTGTGCTGCCAATTGTTCCAGTGGTGAGAATCTTTGTCTGTTAGACATTGCAGACAAATTTAGTAGACTGACAGACCATAAGATCAATATACAAAAATCAGTGGGATTTCTGTACAGTAACAATGAAAACAAGGAAAAGGAAACTTAGAAAGCAATACCATTTACAATAAGCCAACCACAAACTGAAATACTTGGGAATAAACCCAACTAGAGACACTAGCAACCTTTAAAAGGAAAACTACAAATCATTACTGTAAGAAACAATAAGAGACCTAACTAAATGAAAAAATAGTTCCTGTTCATGGACAGGAACACTCATATAGTGAAAATGACAATCCTACCAAAAGCAAAACACAATCCCAATCCAAACACAAAACTCATTTTTCAAAGGGATATAAGACAATTGGCATTTTAATTTAATATGAAAGAGATCCCAAATTTAAAAAAAAAAAAGTACTTCTAAAAAACAAAAATGAAGTGGGAGGCATAGCATTTCCTTATCTCAAAACTTACTACACAGCTGTAATAATAAGAGCATGGTTCTGGTACAATGACAGAGACGTAGACTAATTAAACAGAATTGAGAGCCCAGAAATGGACCCCTCTATAGAGTGCATTAGGGAAATGTCCTTTCACCATAACTTTTCAATCTATATGTACAACAGATCATTGAGGAGGCTGGGCTTTATGGGGAGGAATGTGTTATCAGGACTGGAGGAAGACTCATTAACAGCCTATGTGCAGATGAAACAATCTTGCTTGCAGAATCTGAGGAGGGCTTGAAGCACTTGCTGCAGAAGGTCAAGGACTGTAGTCTTCAATATGGATTTAAGCTAAATATCAATGAGACAAAGATTCTTACCACTGGGCCAACTGGCAGCACAATGACAGATGGAGAAGAGATTGAGGTTGTTAAAAATTACAGCTTGCTAGGCTCCACAATCAACACTCTTGCCACCAGCAGTCAAGAAATCAAAAGAGGAATTGCACTAGGAAAATCTGCTGTCAGGAATGTCCCCAAAGTACTGAAAAGCAATGATATCAGTCTAGAGTTAAAGGTGTGCCTGACCCAGGCCACGATCTTTGCAATTACTTGCTATGCATTCATCAGATAGATGAACAATGACTAAGGATGACAGAAGAAAAATTGATGCCGTTGAGTTGTGGTGCTGGAGACAAGTCTTGAACATACCGTGGACTGCCAAGAAAACAAATACGTCTGTCTTGGAAAGGGTGAAACCAAGTACTCCATGAAGGCTGGGATTTTGAAACTCCATCTCATGTATTTTGGTCATGTTGCCAGGAGGGACTGATCCTTGGAGAAGGATATCATGCTTAGAAAGGTGGAGGAACAATACAAGCGCAGAAGATGCCAGATGAGATGGATTGATTCAATAACAGGGGCAATGGTGATAGATAGTTACATCGGGTCAATGAGACTGACTCAGGACAGGGCAGGCTTCATAGCTGTTATAGATAAGGTTACTGTGAATTACAGGTGACTCAATGGCACGTAACAACAACAACCTAAGGCCAACTGGGATTTGACAAGGAGGGACAATGCAAGAGAGAAAGAACATGGATGAGATTAACACAAAAAATGGGGTAATAGAGTAGATGTGTCGGAGACAGTGAGATTGTTTCAACATAAGGCAGGTTCAGAACTATTTTACCTATGGTCACTATATGTCTAAGTTAATACAACAGCACATAAGAAAAACAGGTTTTCCCTTACTCTACTCAGAAAATAGCTTCTTGGTCTGTGTATGAGTTTTACATGAGCATAATTATGTGTTCTGGGATTGCCATTCTTCTGAATGTTAACCATATTTTTTAAAAGATCCATTCAGTAAAAATGCCTTTGCATAGCCAATAAAATACAAATAGACATCCTTCTGCTATTTTCTGCTTTCTGCCTGGATCCATCTGATATCATAAGTAATGATATCCCTGGTGATTTGATCTCTTCTCAATGCAGCTTTGACTTTTGGCAGTTTTCTGTTAAAATGGTAACCTAGTGGTAAGGAATTGCACTTCAATCCCAGAGGCATATGGTTCAAATGTACCAGCTGCTCAGCAGGAGAAAGATGGATAATCTCCTCTAGCACAATTAGCCTGTTTCCGAAAACTTGCTGGAGGGTCAGCTATGGGCTGGTTCCAACTCAAGGGTACATAAAAACAATAGTAACTGTTGATATACTGTTAGAGCATTTTTTGGATAATATCCAACAGATTTAGGGTTTTTTTTTTTTTTTTTACTTCTTGCAATTATTTATTTACAGAATCAGAATAGAAGAAGGAAATACTGGATAGTTCAAAATTAGAAAAGGACTGTGTCAAGGATGCATTCTTTCTCTATGCCTTTTCAATCTATGTGCAAAACTGATCATTTGAGAGGCTAGACTCTGTGAGGAGGAGTCATCAGGATTGGAGGAAGACTCATCACCAACCTGTGTCATGCAAATGACACAACCTTACTTGCTGAAACTGAGGAGGGCCTGAAGCATTTGCTCCAGAGAATTAACAAATATAGTTTGCAATATGGATTGAAGCTAAACATCAAGAAGACTAAGATTCTCATCACTGGGCCCACTGGCAGCATAATAATAGATTGAGAAGAAAGTGAGATTCTTAACAATTTCAGCTTGCTCTGTTACACAATCAATGCTCTTGGCACCAGCAATCAGGAAATCAAAAGGTTAATTGCATTAGGAAAGTCTGCTGTCAGGGACCTCTCCACAGTGTTGAAGAGCAAGGATGTCAGTATACTAAAGTAAACCTTATCCAGGCCATGGTCTTCACAATTACTTACTGTGTATTAGAAAACTCAATAATGACTAAGGGTAACAGAAGAATTAATGGCTTTGAGTTATGGTGCTAGAGAAGAGTATAGAACATATACTATGGACTGTTAAGATCAATTACATCTGTGGAAGGAACTGTTGGAGAAGTTCAATATCAGCAGTGAAAATTAGGCCAGGTGCTGACTGTGACTAGACCATTAACTGCTCATACACAATTTCAAATTAAAGTTAAATAAGGTTAAATCTTATCCACAGGAATCAAAATTTGAGTCTATCTTTCATGAATTTAGAAACCATCTCTCAGTTGTAAATAAACTTCTGGAAAAAAGAAACAAATATACAAAAAATAAATAAAATAAACCTATTCTAAATAAATAAACTTATTCTCAGGAATGGGTTTGAGACCTTGAATATTAATGAACGAAGACCAGGTGAGCTGTGGAAAAATATTCATAATATCATTCATAAAAAATGTAAACAGTCATTAAAAAGAAGGAAGACAAAATTGGATGTCATAAAAGACTTTGAATTTTGCACTAGAGTTCCAAGAAGCCAAAGCAAGGGTAAGAAATCAGAAGTTAAAGAGGTGAATAGAAGATTTCACAGGGCAGCTTGAGAAAAACAAGGCAAAATATTATAATGAAATGTTCAAAGAGCTGGAGTCAGAAAACCAAAAGGGCCTAAACTTGTTGACATTTCTTAAGCTGGAGGAACTAAAGAGCAAATTTGAGCTGTGAGTTGCAATGCTTAAGGATGATATGGGAACAACACTGAATGATACAGAAAACATTAAAAGAAAATGGAAGGAGTACACAGTTATTGCACCAAAAAAGATTGGCTGACACAGAAGAATTTCAAGAAGCAACATATGATCAAGAAACAATGCTGATGAAGGAAGAAGTTCAGGCTGTTCTGAAGGACTTGGCAAAAAGTAACGCCCCAGGAATTGATGGAATACTAATTGATGTATTTAAGCCAACTGATGTTGCCCTGCGTGTACTCAGTAAATTGTGTCAAGAAATCTGGAGGACAACTACTTAGCCAACTGACTGGAAGAGAACCATATTTATTCCCATTCCAAAAAAAGGTGACTCGACAGAATGTGGAAATTATGGAACACTATTACTAATATCACACACTAGCAAAATCCTGCTGAAGATTATCCAGAAGTGTCTCAGATAGTACATTGACAGAGAACTATCAGAAATACGAGCTGGGTTTAGAAGAGGTTGTGGTACTAGAGACATTATTGCCACTATCATATGGATCTTAGCAGAAAGCAGAGAGTATCAGAAGAATATCTGTGTTTCATTGGCTATGCAAAGGCATTTGACTGTGTGGATCACAACAAATTGTGGCTAACCCTGAAGAAAATGGGAATCCTAGAACACTTGATTCTTCTTGGGTGAGTCCGTGGGATTATCTTTTAATCCTTTGCTACTATATTTTGGAGGAGCATATTAAGTCATACAGCACTCTCCTGTCAATTTGCTATGCTGAGGTAATCTGGGTTTGTTCTGTTGCTGAAATCGTACCATTGGGATGATCTCAGATACCATAATACCTGCCCATGGTGGACAGTGTTTGGTGGAGCTCTCAGTTTTAAGACAGGTTGAGAAGCAGGAGTGCTATCCAATTCCTAAACCACATGCCTCTGCAAACTCTATGAACTTGGAGAAATTATTGTTATAAAAAGACGTCAGATCTTTTGTTCATGGAGTCACTATGAGTTGTGCATGGCTCAATAAAAATCACCCACAACAACAAAATGAAGCCTATGCCTAGATCAAGAAACTGTTGTCCAAACGCCAAACGGAGCAAGAGAATACACAATGAATTAAAATCAAGGAAGATGTGCATTAAGTCTGTATCCTTTCCATATATGTATTCAGACTGTATGCTGAACAAATTACTCAAGAAGTTAGACTCTATGAAGAAATATGTGACAACAGAATTGGAGGAGATTGGGGAAGCGGCAGATTCTCACAGAAGGGTGTTTTTGGGTCATAAGAGCCAAGGGGAATGCTTGATTATGGAGGAATGTGTAATGGTGGAGCTTATGGAGTATTTATTAATCAACCCTCAGGCCTGGTTTTACTTGGTTTTGGTCAAATATTCTTCTAAGTGGTATAACACTTGTCTGTTCTTTTGCTGTACAGAGATAACTTATGGTTGCTCTGATGCTAAACACAGTGACACAGATGTGTCAAATATGATAATTGTTACCCAGGGTGGATATTGTTTGGTGGAGTTCCCCAATTAAAAAAAGCTTGGAAGCAGGAATGGCATCAACTTCTGAGATAGCTTACCTTCAAAAACCCTATGAACTTGGAGTAATGATGAAAGTTATACATGTGTTCAGGTCTTTCATTTGTAGGGTCACTATGAGTCATCTATGACTCAATGGCACTTAACAACAACAACAACATACTTGGACCATGAAGCAGTCCTCAGAACAGAGCAAGGAAACACTACATGGTTCAAAATCAGGAAAAGAGTGAGTCAGGGATGGATCTTGTCTCCACACTTTTTCAATCTGTATACAGAACAGATCATTTGGGAAGCTTTGTGACATCAAGATTGGAGGAAGACTCATCAACAACTGGTAGGTTGCAGATGACACAACCTTGCTTACTGAAACTGAAGAAGACCTGAAGCACTTGCTGCAGAAGATCAAGGACTGCAGTCTTCAATATAAATCAAACCTCAAGAAGACAAAGATTCTCACCACTGGACCAATTGACAGCACCATGATAGATGGAAAAAAGATTGAGGTTGCTAGCAATTACAGCTTACACGGCTCCAAAATCAACACTCTTAACATCAACAGTCAGGAAATAAAAAGATTAATTACATTAGGAAAATCTGCTGTCAAGGACCTCTCCACAGTGCTGAAAAGCAAGATGTCTATCTAAAGACAATGGTGCACCTAATCCAGGTCATGGTCTTTGCAATTACTTGTTATGCTACTGAGAGCTGGACAATGACCCAGGGTTGTAGGATAAGAATCTATGCCTTTGAGTTGTGGTACTGGAGAACAATCTTGAGCATACCATGGACTGCCAAGAAAACAAATCAATCTGTTTTGGAGAGGGTGAAACCAAGTATTTTCTTGGAGGCCAGGATTTTGAAGCTCCGTCTCACATACTTTGGACACATGACCAGGAGAGACCTGTCCTTGGGGAAGGACATCATGCTGGGAAGGGTGGAGGGACAATGCAAAAGAGTAAGACCCCGGTTGAGATGGATTGATGCAGTATTTAGGGCAATGGGGGTTGGTGTGTCGGAATTAGTGAGACTGACTTGGAACACGGAAGGGTTCAGAACTGCTGTACATAGGTCATTAAAGATGACTCAAGTCACATAACAACAACAACGTACTTTGTTGTTTTTATTTAAGCCTCTTGTTTAGAGTCAATAAGACATTGGGGAGAGCCTTTGTATTTAAAAGTTGTTATTATATTTTGGAGTAACAATGTTCTAAGTAGTACAGCACTCTTCTGTCAATAAGTTCCTTTGATGCTGAGCCTTGTGCCATTGGGGTGTCAAATGGCATAACGGTTACCCATGGTGGACAGTGTTTGGTGGAGCTCTCCGTTCAAGACAAGTCTGGAAGCAGGAGTGGAATCCACTTCCTAAACAACATGCCTCTGGAAATTCTATGAACTTTGAGAAACAACAATTTGCTTGACCTTAACTGGCTGTCATACTTCACCTGCTGTATCTGTATTTTGGACAAGCAATGAAGAAGAATTAAGAGAAAGTAAATAAAGTACACAGTAACTGTCTGCCTCTGCACAAATGAGTTTTCTGAGGGTTCTACCTAGAATTTTTTGTGTTTCACTGTGCCATTCTAGTCACTAAGAAGTCTATTGCCACTAGCATTTGTCTGGGAATGTCAACACTTGAATGACACTAGGTATATTATGTTACAAGATGGAAAAGGAATATTGTGAAAGTTCCTTGCAATTGTGGTGTTGGAGGATAATAATGAATATCCCATGTATTCCCAAAAGGTAAAAAAAGTCTGTAGTGGAGGAGGTGCAATCTGGGTGATCCTTAGAGTAAAGTACTGTGAAATTTCATCTCACATACTTTCGGCATGCTGTCAGGAGTCAGTCTTCAGAAAAGGACATCATTCTGACACAAGTGGAAGGTCAGAGAAAGAAATAAAGTCTTCTTACAAGAGAAATTAAAATAGTGACTGAATCAATGGCCTTTAGAGATCAGAGATCTCAATCAGAGATCATGAAAATAGTACATGATAAGGCAGATCTATTATTAACAAGGTCACTATGATATAGTAGTTGCCTTGATTGCTCGTAACAACAAAAACTCAGGGTTTTTTTGTTTGTTTGTTTTAATTTATTCTCTTTACAAATCATTGTCCAGCTCTCTAAAGCATAGGAAATAATTGCAAAGATCATGGCCTGGATCAGACAAACCTTAGTCTCTATACTGACATCATTGCTTCTCAGTACTTTGGAGATGTCCCTAACAGCAGATTTTCTCAGTACAATTCTTCTTTTGATTTCCTGACTACTGGTGCCAAGAGTGTTGACTGTGGAGCCAAGAAAGCTGCAATTGTTAACAGTCTCAGTCTCTTCTTCATTTATAATGGTGCTGTTGAGGTTCAATCTATATTTAAAATTACAGCCCTTGACATACAGCAGCAAAAGCTTCAGGTCCTCCTCAGATTCAGCAAGCAAGATTGTATGATTTGGATAACATAAGCTGTTGATGAGTCTTCCTCCGCCCCTAAAGCCACATTCTTCCTCATAAAGCCCATCCTCCCATATCATTTGTCTTGCATATAGAGTGAAAAGGTATGGAGACTAAGAATAGCAGCAGAAGAATAAATGACTTTGAGTTGTGCTGGAGAAGAGTCTTGAACATACCATGGACTACCAAGAAAACAAATAGGTCTGTCTTGGAGAGGGTGAACCAAGTTTCATCTTGGAGGCTAGGATTTTGAAACTCCGTCTCACATACTTTGGGCATGTGACCAGGAGAGATCAGTCCTTAGAGAAGGACATCATGCCTGGAAGGATGGAGGGACAGCACAGGAGAGAAAGACCCCAGATAAGTTGGATTGACACAGTATCTGGGGGAATAAGGGTAGGTGTGTTGGAATCAGTGAGGCTGGCTGAGGACAGGGCAGGCTTCAGAGCTGTTATACATTGTGTTGCTATGAGTAGCAGGCGACTCGATAGCACATAACAACAACAACAAACTTACCAAATTCTTTCATCATTGAAGAGGATATCCTTGACTTGAAGTCTTTTCTCTAAAGATTCTAGAGGCTCTAAAGCTACTATTTCAAGACTATTATATAGATAATCATAAATATAATGCTTATACATAAGTAGTCTAATAGATAAGGAGTTGTACAGCTATAAGCACCTGCTTGTAGGAAACTCTAGTAGCCTAGTGGTAAGAATAGCAGCAATTCCAAAGGCCCATGACTTGAATCCATCAACCACTCCATGGGAAGATGTATAATCTTTTCCATGTGATTTACTTTTTCTGGAAACTCACAGGAGAGTCAGCTACAGGTTGATTCCAATTCAATGGTACACAACAATGACCTTAATTTTCTGCTACACGTGTATGAGAGAGAGGGACAGAGAGAGAGAGAGAAATGTGGAGTGTAGGCAACCAAAATTGATTTTCACAGCTATGTGATAGACAATAATGGATGATAGCAAACTTTTTGGGAAAGTGTTCATTATTCCAGGTAATTAAGAATGTGTTCACAAGTCCTCTTCATGTCTTACCTTGATGCCTTGATGACTGCAATTGCTTTCTTGTCTGAAGACTGTGTGTGCACATTTATAAACCTTCTGAAGACAGTAGAGCTATGAGCAATACCTGTTTTCTTCTCACTTCTTTGGACTAGAAACTTAAGCCTGAAACACAAGATAGTCTTCCCAGAGATGGAAAATAAAACATATTTCTTTCTTAAAAATTTTTTATTATTAATTTCAATGAAAAGTTACAGAGACTTTGGATTTTCATTCATTCATTGTTGCACTTTTATCCCCTCCAACTCTCCCCCCAGTACACACCCCTCTTGGAAAATAAAAGAAAAATTCTTTCATTGTTTTACAATGCCTCCCCCCAGGTCCACTCCACTAGGCAGCCTTCACTCTGGACTCCTATCATGACAAAAATACCTAATCACATATCCCTTTTAAACAGTTTTCTCCCTCATCTGTTTCAATGTAGTATACATTATTTAACCCATCTTTTTCAGTCTACCCCCCCCACCCCGGTGTCAGTCCTGTTTTATAACTGTGACACCATGCAGTATTTGTCCTTTTGTAACTGAGATACTTCACTCAGCATAATGTTCTCCTGGGTCACCCGTTTTGAATAATATTGCATGAATTCCTTGCTTTTCAATGCAGTGTACTATTCCATTGCATGAATATACCACAGGGTCTCTATCCATTCATTTGTTGATGGACATTTAGGTTGTTTCCAGCTCCTTGATATTGTGAATGACGCCATGATAAACAAGGGTGTGCATATATCTGCTTGGATGTCAGTTATGGTCTCTTTGGGGTATATTCCAAGTAAAGGAATTGCTGGGTCAAATGGTATCTCTATTTACAATTTTTTGAGAAAGCACCATACCACTTTTCACAGTGTTTGCACCATTTTACACTTCGACCAGCAGAGAATGAGTGTTCCAGTTTGTCCACAACCTCACCAGTATTTTTTGTTTCTTTTAATTTTGCTCTTCTTAATAGAGTAAGATGACAGTTCATTGTTGTTTTGATTTGCATCTCTCTGAGAGCTAGGGATTTTGAACATTTCTTCATGTGATTGTTAGCCATCGGAATGTCATCTTTGGTGAAATGTCTGTTCATATCTTGTGACCATTTTTCAAGTGGATTATTTATCTTTTTCTTTTTCTTTTTGTGGTGCTCAAATATTTTATAAATTCATGATATAAGTCCCTTATCTGACATGTCATTACCAAATATTTTTCCCCAATCTGTGGCTTCCCTTTTTACCCTGTTGGATAAGTTCTTGGATGTGCATAGGGATTTGATTCTTAGAAGGTCCCCTTCATTTACTTTTTGAAAGTAAAGTGAAAGTTTTTCAGGATACTTGGAAGACTGTTTATGTTGTGGATTAGGACTTCTAATGTTCTTCCAAGCTTTTTTTTTAAAAAAAATTAAGTTTATAGCCCTTGGTTTTATTCCTAGGTGTATGATCCACCTTGAGTTGTTTTTTTGTACATAGAATGAGGTGTGCATCTTGCTTGAGTCTTTTGCAGATGCTTTTCCAAATTTGTCAACACCATTTGTTAAAAAGACTATCGTTTCACCCCTTAAGTGATTTGAAGGGCTGATTTCTGGGTTCTCAATTCTATTCCATTGATCTATGTGTCTGTCATTGTACCAGTACCATGCTGTCTTATCCACCATGGCAGTGTGGAAGGATTTGAAATCATGGAGTGAGATGCCTCCTAACTTTCTTCTATTTTTAAGGAGTGCTTTGCTTATTCAGAGCTTCTTTCCATTCCAAACGAAACTGGAGATTGTCTTTTCCATCTCTTTGAAGAGTGGGATTGGTATTTGTATTGGGATTGCATTAAATGTGTATTGTCTTTGGTAGTGTTGCCATTTTCACAATATTGAGTTTTCCTATTCATGAGCAAGGGATATTCCCCCACTTCTCCAGGTCTCTTTTTGTTTCTTGTAGTAATGTTTTGTAATTTTCTTTGAATAGATCCTTTGTGTTTCTGGTTAGATTTACTCCCAAGTATTTAATATTGTGATTAGCTATTGTGAATGGTGGTGTTTTTCTGGCTCTGTATTCTCTTTGTCACTGTAGAGAAATCTGACTGATTTTTGTATGTTGATCTTGTATCCTGCTATTTTGCTGAATTGTTGCACTGGATCCAATAGTTTTCTTGCTCAGTCTTTAGCGTTTTCTAAGTATACTATCATATTTTCTTCATAAATAGATAATTTTGCCTCCTCTTTGCCAATTTGGATACCCTTTTTTCCCTTCCCTTGTCTTATTGTTATCACTAAGACTTCCAATACAATATTGAATAAGAGAGGAGATAGTCGGCATCCTTGCCTAGTTCCTGTTCTTAAAGGGAATGCCTTTAAACTTTCTCCATTGAGAACAATGTTAGCTTTCAAATTTGCATAAATAATTTTTACTATGTTGAAGAAATTCATCTCTTACTGTATTTTGTTGAGTGTTTTAATCAGGAATGGGTGCTGGATTTTGTCAAAGATCTTTTCTGCATCAATTGATAGGATCATGTGGTTCTTGTCCTTTGCTATGTTAAAGTGTTGTTGTTGTTATGCGCCGTCCAGTCGCTTGCGACTCATAGTGACCCTATGTACAACAGTCCTAAACTCTGCTCTGTCCTCTGCCAATCACACTGTCTCTGACACTCCCATCCCGATTATCCCAATCACTGAATCAGTCCACCTCATAGAGGGCCTTCCTCTCCTGCGCTGTCCCTGCACCCTCCGAAGCATGATGTCCTCCAAGGACAGGTCTCTCCTCACATGTCCAAAGTATGTTAGACGAAGCCTCAGAATCCTTGCCTCCAAGGGGCCACCCAGTTTAACTCATTCCAGGACAAATCTGTTTGTTTTCCTAGCAGCCCATGGTATTCTCAATACTCTTCTCCAGCACCACAGCTCAAAGGCATCAATTCTCCTTCTATCCTCCTTGGTCATTGTTGAACTCACTGATGCATAACA
>NW_006400232.1:113871-116940 GCF_000299155.1 Elephantulus edwardii | reverse complement strand
AACCCAGCCTGCACTTCTGGTAGCTCTCTGTTGATGTGCTGTTCCAGTCGTTTTTGGGTAATCTTCAGTAAAATCTTGCTTGCATGTTAAAGTGATGAATTACATTAATTGTTTTTCTTTTGTTGAACCATCCTTCCATATCTATTATGAATCCCACTTGGTCTTGGTGAATTATTTGTTTGATATATAGTTGGATTCTTTTGGCCAGTATTTTATTCAGGATTTTTGTATGTATGTTCATGAGAGGTATTGGCCTATAGTTTTCTATTTTGGTGGTGTCCTTTCCTGACTGTGGTATCAAGGATACGGTGCTTCATAGAATGACTCTGGGAGAATTCCATCTTTTTATATTTCCTGAAATAGTTTATGTAGAATTGGTGACAGTTCTTCCTGAATGTTTGATAACATTTACTTGTAAAACCATGTGGTCCAGGGCTTTTTTTGGTTGGAAGTTGTTATATTTCCTTTTCAATTTCTTCTTTTGTAATGGGTCTGTTCAGATTTTCCATTTCTGTTTGTGCCAGTTTAGGTAGCTTGTGCATTTCTGAGTGTTTGTCCATTTCTTGTGGGTTTCCATATTTGTTTGAGTATAGTTTTTCATAATATTCTGTTAGCTTTTTAATTTTAGTTGGTTCTGTTGTGATGTTGCATGATTCATCTCTTATTCTGATTATTTGTGTTTTCTCCTTCTTTTCTTTTGTGAGTTTTGCTAGTGGTTTGTTGATTTTATTGACGTTTTCAAAGAACCAACTCCTAGTTTTTTTATAATTTCAATTGTTTTTTATTTTCTATTTCATCTATGTCTGCTCTGATTTTTATGATTTTAGTTTTTTTTAGAGGGTGCCAGGTTTTCTTGCTGTTCTTTTTCAATTTGCTGGTGATGATGGGTTAGAGACTCAATTATCAATATATATCGGCTTCTGCTTACTGCTTTGGCTCTTTCCCAGAAGTTTTGGTAAGTGGTGTTTTCATTGTCATTTATTTCAAGAAACTTTTTAATTTCAGTTTTTTTATTACTTCTTGTACCCAGTCATGTTAAAGCAAAGTATTGTTCAACTTTCAAATGTATCTTATCTCCTTTATCTTTTTAGTATTAATTTCTAATTTTGTAGCATTATGGTCTGAAAAGATGCTTTGTATTATCTCTGTGTTTTTTTAATTTATTGATGCTTGCCTTGTGACCTAGAATGTGATCTATTCTGGAGAACATTCCATACACATTGGAGAAGAAGGTATACTGTGCTTTCTGGGGGTGCATGAGCCTTTAAATATCTATGAGGTCAAGTTGGTTTATTGTGTGGTTTAATTCTTCAGTATCTCTGTTGAGTTTTTTTCTGGTAGTTCTATCTTTTTTTGAGAGAGGTGTATTGTAGTCTCCAAGTACTATACAAGAGTTGTCTATTTCCTTTTTCAGTTTTTATAGTGTTTGTTTTATGTATTGTGCACTTCTTTCATTTGGTACATAGATATTTATTATTGTGTATCCTCTTGTTCTATTGACCCTTTCAGCATTATAAAATGACCTCCCTTGTCCTTTATGATGTTTTTTGTATTGACATTTATTTTATCAGTGATTAATATTGCTACTCCTACTCCTACTTTTTTCTGGTTGCCATTTGCTTGGTATATTTTTCCCCACCCTTTTATTTTTAGTCTTTTTCTTTGTTTTTCAGGTGTGTCTCTTGTAGACAACATATTGATATATTTGGGTTTGGTTTTTTTTATCCAATCTGCTACTCTTTTTCTCTTCAGCAGTGCATTTAAACATTCAATGTGATTATTGATAGGCAAGGTTTTGTTGCTATCACTGTGTTGAGTGCTTTTTGGTATTATTGCTAGTTGCTTTGGACCATGCTGCTTTCTGTGGTATGTCTGTAAAAAAGGACATATCCGAGTCTTTCCTGCAAAGCTGGTCTTGTTTCTACAAACTCTCTTAGGTTCTGCTTTTCTGGGAATATCTTGATCTCTCCTTCACAATTGATGGATAATTTTGCCAGGTGCAGTACTGTTGGTTAACAATTGTGTTCTTTGAGTGTTTGATATATGTCCTTCCACTCTCTTCTTGATTGCATGATTTCTGCTGAGAAATCAGCACTTAATCTTATCTATTCTCCCTTATAGATTACTCTTTATTTCTCATGTGCTGCTTTCAGGATTCTGTCTTTATATTTGGTTGGAAAATTTAACTATGAAATTCCTTGGTGTTTTGCTTTTGGGGTCTAGTCCATATTGTGTTCCCTGAGCTTCTTGAATATATATTCTCTCATTCTTCATTATGCCTGGGAAGTTTTCCTCTATTAATTCTTCTGCAACTTTTTCAGTGCCTTTACTTGCTTCTTCCTGCTCTGGGATTCCAATGATATGCATGCTATTTCTCTTGATGGTGTCCCACATTATTCTTAGGTTTTCTTCTTTTTTTAAATATATTAGAATTCTGCACAGTCATTTATTTATTCATACAAATACTTTTTTTTCATTGTTTGATTGTTTATTCTGAAACCTGGTATTTGAGGACCTGACCAATTATGAACAGATCATTCTCACAAGCATCTGAGGTTCATCTGGCTACAAAATAACCTCAGGACATGCTTTTCTTTGAGGCTACAAAAACTCAAACCCATTTTGAATGTGAATCATTATGACTCTGCCTTTACACAGTACATATCTGACCACTAGTTTCAACTCTTGTTCTGAGTTGGTTTCTATTATTGTATTCTAACTCCTTGATGTCTTTTTTTTAATTTTTTTTATTTAGAATAGTATTCCTTAACCATAGTCCTTCCTTTCTTTTTTTTTTTTGTTGAATTTAGGTTGTTTATTTTTCATTTCAATGAACATCTACAGAGATTTTGTAATTCCATTCATTCATTGTTGCACCCTTCTCTCCGCACAAACCTCTCCCCCTTCCCCCTCCCGTGTGCTCCTCTCCTTGAAAAGCAAAAGAAGAACTCCCTCATTGGTACACAATCCCCCCCGCACCTCCCCAAACCCCATCCCCTACCCCCAAATATAATCCACTCTGCAACTCTCATTGCATACTCCTACGATAAAAATAATGCCCTAAAATAT
>NW_006400232.1:99063-111563 GCF_000299155.1 Elephantulus edwardii | reverse complement strand
TAGATAGCAGTTATCCCCTCAAATAAATGTGTGAGCAGCACAGGCAGCACTGTCTGTCACACCTTCCTGCCATCTGTTGCTCCTTCTTGCTGTCCATAGAAAAACACATTTCTTAAGCACAAAGTCACCAATTTAAAATCTATCAGCCTAATGTCTTATTAGGAAGCTCTTGTGGCTTAGTAGTAAGGAATTGTGTTATCAATCCAATGGAATGCAGTTCATATCCACCAACTTCTCCAGAGGAGAGAAGGATGGTCAACCTCCTTCTGTGCAAATTACTGCCTTTGAACATTCACTGAAGAGTTAGCTATGAGTTCGTTCTTACTTGATAGCACATGACAGCAGCAACAACAAAACATTTTCAAGAAATGGTGTTGGCAAAACTGGAAAACTATGTGCAGAAAACTCAAGAAAGACTCACACCTCTCACCATACACAAAAAATAATTCAAAGTTAATCAAGGACATAGGACTAAAACCAAGAACTATAAACTTCATCAGAGAAAAGCTTGGAAGAACTCTAGAAGCCCTACTTCACAACATGAACAGTCTTACAAGCATCCTTAAAAAACTACAACCAGGAGAGGATAAAACAGATGAATGGGACCTTCTAAGAGTCAAATCCCTATGCACTTCCAAAAACTTCTCCAACATGGTAAAAAGGGAAAATACAGTCTGGGAAAGAATATTTGGTAATGACATGTCTGGATATCTAGAATTTAAAGAATTCTTGAGCACCATCACAAGATAAAGTTAACAAACCAATCACAAAATTGGCACAGGATATGAGCAGACACTTAACCAAAGAAGACATTCAAATGGTGAACAAATACATGAGCAAACACATATTCAAAATCCCTAGGTCTAAGAAAGATGCAAATTAAAACAATTATGAGATAGCATCTCATCCCAGTAAGAATAGCAAAATTCAACAGGGAAGTAAACAACAAATGCTGGCGAGGTTGTGGAGAAACTGGAACCCTTGTTCACTATTGGTGGGAGTGTAAAATGATGCAACCACTATGGAAGGGAGTAGGACGCTTTCTCAAAAAGTTGGAAATAGAAATACTATTTGACTCAGCACTTCCAGTACTGGGAAAATATCCTAAAGAAACCAAAACTGCTACCTAAGCATATATATAGGCACACCCATGTTTATTGCTGCATTGTTCACAATAACAAAGAGATGGAAACAACCTATATGCCCATCAACAAATGGATGAATAGAGAAGTATATTCACACAATGGAATATTATGCTGCATTGAAAAACAAGGATCTAATGAAATATGATACAAAATGGGTGATCCTGGAGGACATGATGCTGAGTGAAATATCTCTGCCACAAAAGGACAAATACTGTATAATGCTACAAGTCTGACATTGGGGTTGGGGAGGAACTAAACAAAGACGGGGTAAATAATGCACACTGGGTTGAAAAAAAAATTAGAGAAAGAACTGCTTAAGAGGAATATATGTTTAGGTATTATTTGCATGACAATAGTCTAGAATAAGAGCTGCATAGAAAAATGGACTGGGGTGGGGATGAACAATTATACACCAATGAAAGTTTTTTTTTTCCTCAAAGAGAAAAGTGAACTGGGAGTGGGGTAGACAGGGAGGAAAATGTGTGACAATGAACTATTGGAGATCCTAGTTCTCTTTTCATTTAAAAAAATAAAGTGATTTAAAGTACATTCTTTATTAGAATCAATATTTGTTTGAGGTGGTAAACATGAAAACTATGTTTCAAGACAAAAGACGCAAAAAATTCACTATATATCATCAAACACATGGTACAAAGTAATTTATCCTTAAAATATAAAGATTAGAGAATATTTATATTATCTCCTAAGATATGAAAGCAAGTATAATAGCATTTAGGTTCATTAGCTATGAATTTGTTGTTGTTCTTGTTAGTTGCTGTTGTATAACCCATAGCAAATCTATGAACAACATATCTGAAACCAGTCCTCTGTGTGCTATCTTCACAATTTCTGACCCACTAGAACCCATTCCAACAGTTTACTGTGTCAATCCATCTGGTTGAGGGACTTCATCTCTTTCACTGAACCTCCACTTTTCCAAGCATGATGTCTCTCTCCAAGGAATAGCATCTCCTTGCCACATGACTGAAGTAGGTGAGAGGAAGCTTCATCATCTTCGCCTCTAAAGAGCACTCTGCCTGAACACACCTTGGATTACTGAGATAACTTGTGAGTTGTTATGATGCTGAAAAGCTATGCCATGGGTGTGTCAAATGCCATAATGGTCACCCACGATGGACATATTTTAGTAGAGTTCCCAGATTAAGACAGATTATGAAGCAGGCCACTAGAGCTCCCTCTTTAAATGGCAGGCCTCTTAAAACACTATGAACAGCAGAAAAACATATATGTATACGTCAGTAGTATGAAAAGTAATAAAAAAAATCTTTCTTAACACACTATATATATATATATATATATACACATACATATGAGTTTATTTTAGTTATGTAATATATAATGAACTTACTTATTTGAAAATAAAGTTGATTATTAATTATGGTTATGTCATCTTCACAAATAGAAAAATAATGTGTATGTAAATATTTTAGTTATTTCTGCCACACAGCAGAATTACAGAATGATGTGCTATGGAATTATATTATGAGCATCGTTTTTTTTCTCCAAGGATCTTTTAACCTGTTACTACTAACTACTGAATTATTCTTCTTTCTTATAGATGGTTTTATTAAGAGATATAATTAAGCCTACCTCCACACTCTCAGAATATTTTTATTCTAAGCAGGTATAATTTTTAAAAAATTTTCCCCATATCATTTTATATAATCCTCATTAATGATACTTTAATATTATTGCATGGAGAGAGTTTCCAATCCATGTGCTCTTTTTTTACTGGAAACTTGGATTGGAGACTTCTGATTGTAAACATTCAGGTCATAAGGGAGGCAAATGAGACCTGTCATCTTACTAAAGGAAATGAGTGTAAAATAATATGGAAAGAAATAAAGACATATACCAATCATGTTTCACCTTGAGGATTTCAAACTTTCTCCTTTACCTGCTGGAAAGTTCTTCCATAAGATATAATCATAGCTCACTTCTTTATTTCTCTGTCCAATGGCTACCTTTTCAGAATTGTATCTGACATCTCTTCTCCCCATTTATATAAAAGCTCCTAAATATTAGTGAGAAATAGTTACAGAGAAATAAGATTGCATTTCCCAACCTTCATTACTGCTTCGTGTGACTCCTATAAAGAGATATCAGAATAGATATCTGCCACTTCTGGGATATGAATTTGAAGGACAGGGTATGAACTTTTTCTATGCTTTTCCTCCTTAATCTGACTTGAATGCAGATTTAGTAACAGAGAGGAAGCAACTCTCTTGACTCTTGAAGCACACCCATGTTCAACAGACAGAAAAGACAGAGTTTGGCTAACGTGCCAGTTTAGAAATTTTTTCACTCATCAATCCAGTAGTCCCTCTGGCATATTAAAGAAAATATTCATTTGTTTACTTGATTATTTTCTTCCTCTGCCTAATAGAAGATAATCTCTGCATGGATAAGTTTTTGTTTACTTCTGGCATTTGGAAGCATGTCAGGTACATGGCAAATATTTAAAGTGTTTGCCAAGTAAATTATAGTAGGCATTAATGATTAGCCATGTAGTCCTTAGCATATAGTCCACTTCTCTCTAGATAATCTCTCTAGAGCCCATGCACTCTCTCTATCTTCCTGTTTGCTAGGATTGAACTCTCTAAAAGGAATCAGGTCAGATCATGAAATAATTCTGATTTTGTCTAATTTAGAAAATAATCACTAATAACAACAATATTAGGCCTCTTTAATAAACCCCTTTATTCATATTTCTAGATCCAGAGAAGCCTACAAAATAGTCTGTGTCATTCATCATTATTTTTCTATTATTTTTTTTTAAAACAGAGCTCTGTATATAATCAGCATCTCCCTTAACAGTGGCTATCAGGTGTCAGGTTCAAGCTTAACTGCTGTCAAAGCTGCTGTCATATTTTTCTATCACCTTCTCTGCTGGACAGCCAGAGTCAACAGTGTATACACTAGCCTTCCAAGAATTAATGTGCAAGGTTGATGACAAAGATGTGCTATCCAAAATCCAACCAGAAACCAGAATGCTATGGATTTTGATTGTAAACATAGGGTAAGCACAAGCAAACACAGTGTGTGTTAGGAAATGTATTTCAGTTAGGTCAGAATTATATTTCAGGCTTTGACTAAATCAAGATTAGGATTTTCAGAGAGCTTTCTCATGGCTGTAAACAATCAGCCTAATTTTCTTTGTGTGTCTCTGTGTGTTTTCGAAGATGATGTGTGAACTCTCAATACTTGCTTATAGTTTAAAAGCATATTTCAAATTTTATTTTTGTCAGTTACAGTTTATTACAAAAAATGCTAAAAACAACTTCATGAAAATTCATTAATTTACAAAAACAGTATGCAAGATCAAGCCTGTTGCTCTAGGTAGGGCTTGATTCTGTGGCTCTGTTGTACTTGACTCTCATACTTTCTCTAAGTGTCTGGATGGTGGGAGCACAAGAGAAAGTAGGGTCAACTGGACAAGTATGACTGAGGTCTCTGGTCAGATCCACCTGCCAAAATCCTTTTGGGCAAATTAAGGGATATGCTTAATCAAGAGTGGTAAGAAGGAAGTCTCATCCATAGTAGAAAAATCTGCAGCACTGCTGGATGGCATATATGTAGGAAGGCACAAAGAGTTTTGGTTACACTTACCATCTCTGACAATTCTCAGTATGTATTATGTTTCCTTGTGAGCTCTGGTAGCTTAGTGGTAAGAAGCTGTGTTGCAATCCCAAAAGCACATGGTTCAAATCCAGCAGCCTCTCCTCCATGGGAGGATGGACAATTTCCTTCAGAGGGTCAGGCATGGATTGGTTCAACTCAATGGTGCACAAAACCAACAACAATAATATTATATTTTCTTATTTTTAATTTGACTTTAATCTTAGTTTGATCCTTAAAAGTTTTATTATGATAAAATCTGAATAGCATATGATTTTACATCATAATGAAAATGTAAAATGGAATTATTTTAGTATAGAGTTAACAATTTGACTGTGAGTCTTTGGTGGTTCAAGTCCACCAACAAGTGACCAATAAGTGGGCATACTCCTCCCTTTATGATGTATGGCCTTAGGAACCTAAGGAAATGGAATTTTAATTGGAACCAACTCCAGTTAGCAGGGAATGAGTGAATGCCTATTGTTCTATTTTCCTTAGCTATTCCACCTCCCCTATTCATTGTTCTATAGTTAATCTGTTAGTGCCATACCAGAGAAATAATATATAGTCTTTTGTTAATGATTACTTTCAATTGGCCTAGTTTTCTAAGATTTATTCATCTTGTTGCCTGAATCAGTACCTCTCACTGGGTTTCCTCATCAATAATTCCCAGCAAAGCCTTTATTTATAGCATATTTTTATCAATATGTGGTGGGGTCACATTTAGCTAGTCCATGTCACTACCTGGTACTCCTACAAACACACATAAGCCAATCCATCTAAAGGTTAATTATAGGTTTGAACTACATATCTGGTCCAGATAAATGTTCAGACTGGCTGAACTGCCTTAGTTAATAATTTGGGAAAGGTCAGAGCAAATGGAAGTTTGGAAAAAGAACCAAAACCAAATTGGGTTTTTGTTTCTTATTTGTTGCTATTGATTGTTTCATTTTGGTTTTTGTGGGTATGCTTTGTTTGTTTGTTTGTTTTGAGTAAAGTAATCCCATTGAGTACAAAGGAATACAGAGAAATATTTGGAAAACATTTACTATCTTGACAACTTATTTGAATTATCCAGTTAGTATTTCAGACTTCCTTGCCCATGAAAGACACAGGGAGAGCTGCTTGAAATCATGCGAGCGAGGTTCCAGAGAGCCTCATTCCAGGCATTCTCTTATGCCCAAAAGCACAGTCCCACATTGCACCAGTCCCTTTCAGAATCCTATTTACCTCAAGACTTGTTTGGTTTAGTAATTACTTTGATGATTGTTAAAAGGAAAAATAAAATGGAAGCACAGCATGAGGCTGTGGGCTTAGCATTCAACTGAACTCTTCCTGCTTTTTATCTTCTTTCCAGCTATTAACATAAACACACCTCCATATGTTGTTGTTATTGTTGTTATGTGCCTTCCAGTCCTTTGGGACTCATAGTGACCCTATGTACAACAGCCCTAAATTCTGCTCTATCCTGTGCCAATCACATTGCCTCTAACACAACGATCCCGACTACCACAATGACTGAATCAATCCACCTCATAGAGGGTCTTCCCCTACTGCACTGTCACTCTACCCTACCAAAAATGATGTCCCTCTCCAAGGACGTGTCTCTCCTTACAACATTTCCTAAGTATGTCAGACAAAGCCCCAGAATCCTTGCCTCCAAGGAGAAGTCTGGTTTAACCCTTCCCAGGATGAATCTGTTTGTTTTCTTGGCAGTCCGTGGTACATTCAATACTCTTCTCCAGCACCACAGCTCAAAGGCATCAATTCTCCTTCTATCCTCCTAGTCATTGTGCAATTCTCTGATCCATAACAAGTGATTGCAAAAACCATGGCCTATATCAGGCACACGTTAGTCTCCAGAGAGACACCTTTGCTCTTGAGTACTTTAGACAGGTCCCTAACAGCAGACTTTCCCATCGCAATACGTTTTTTTTTTTACTTCCTGGCTGCTGGTGCCAAGAGTGTTGACGGTGTAGCCGAGCAAACTGAAGCTGTGAACACTCTCAATCTCTTCGCCATCCATCCTGATGCTACCAAATTGGTAGAGTGGTGAGAATCTTTGTCTTCTTGACATTGAGCCTCAGTCCATACTGAAGGCTGCAGTCCTTGACCCTCTGCACAAGTGCATGAGGTCCTCCTCAGTATCAGCGAGCAGGGTTGTGTCATATGCATACCGCAAATTGTTGATAGATCTTCCACCAATCCTACGCCACGCTTCTCCTCATAGAGCCCAGCCTCTCAGATAATCTGCTCTACATACAGGTTGAAAAGGTATGGAGATAGAACACATCCCTGGCGTACACCCTTCCCAATATTGAATCATGCAGTGTTGCCCTGTTCTGTTCTAATGACTGCCTCTTGGTCCAAGTATAGGTTTCGCATTAGCATGATGAAATGTTCTGTGATTCCCAATCTTCTGAGAGTCAGCCACAGTTTGTTATGATCCACACCAAATGCCTTTGCATAATCAATGAAACACAGATATACATTCTTCTGGTATTCTCTGCTTTCACCTAAGATCCATCTGACATCAGCTACAATATCCCTAGTACCACGACCCCTTCTAAACCCAGCCTGGACTTCTGGCAGTTCTCTGCTGATGTACTGTTTCAGTTGTTTTTGGATAATCTTCAGTAGAATCTTGCTTGCATGTGAAATCAATGATATTGTTCTGTAGTTTCCACACTCAGTTTGATCACCCTTCTTTGGAATGGGAAGAAATATAGATCTCTTCCAATCAGTTGGCCAAGTGGTTGTTGTCCAGATTTCTTGGCACAACTTGGTGAGCACATCCATTGCAGCATCTGTTAGCTGAAATATGTCAATTGGTATATCATCTATTCCCGGGGCCTTATTTTTTCTATTTCCTTCAACGTAGCTTGAACTTCTTCCTTCATCACCATAGGCTCTTGCTCAAATGTTATTTCATTAAGTTTTTCTGTATCTGCCAATTCCTTTCGATACAATGACTCAGTATATTCCTTCCATCTTCTTTTGATACCTCCTGGATCATTTAACATTCTGCCTAAAGCATCCTTGATTATATCAAATCTAGGTTTGAATTTGTTCTTCAGTTCTTTGAGCTTAAGAAATGCTGAACGAGTTCGTTGTAATATTTTGCTTTGTCATTCCGTGCTGCCTTTTGGAATCTTCTGTTTAGCTCCTTAGTGTCTTGAATTCTTCTTTGTGCGTTGGCTTCTCTACGTTCCAGTGCAATCTTCAGAGTTTCTTCTGACATCCATTTTGGTCTTTTCTTCCTCTTCTGTCTTTATAATGATCGTTTGCATTCTTCCTGGATGATACATTTGACATCCTCCCACAAATCATCTGGTCTTGGCTCATTAGTGTTCAAGGCCTCAAACCTATTCCTGAGATGATTCTGAAATTCAGGTGGGATGAAATTAAAGTCATATTTTGGCTCCTGTGAATTCGGTTTGATTTTTCTCAGCTTCAGCTTGAACTTGAATATGAGTAGTTGGTGGTCTGTTCCACAATCAGCTCCTGGCCTAGTTTTCACAGCTGATACTGAGCTTCTCCAGTGTTTTTTCCCCCAGATGTAATCGATCTTATTCTTATACATACCATCAGGTGAAATCCGCGTGTATAACCTGCGTTTATGTCTCTTAAAAAACATATTTGCAATGAATATGTCATTCATTGATTGTGCAAAATTCAATCATTCTATCTCCAGCTTCATTTCTGTCATCAAGTCCATGTTTTCCAACTACTGATTCTTCTTCCCTGTTCCCAACTTTTGTGTTCCAGTCACCCATTATTATCAATGCATCTTAATTGCACGTTTGATCGATCTCTGACTGTAAGAGTTGGTAGAAGTCATCTATTTCTTCTTCTTTGGCTCTGGTTGTTGGTGCATATATCTGAACGATAGTGGTATTCACTGGACTTCTTTATAAGCATATGAATATAATCCTATCACTCACAATGTTGTACTTCAAGATGGACCTAGAAATTTCTTTTTTAACTGTGAAAGCAATTCCATTTTTCCTCACCTTTTCATCTCCAGAATAATATATCATCATCTGTCTCAAAATGCCCCATGCCAGTCCATCTCATCTCTCCAATGCCTAGTATGTCAATACTTATGCATTCCATTTCATATACACCAGGACAATTCTGGCTACATTTGGGCCATTGAGAATTTACCCTGAGTCTGATTTACCAAAGTCTTTTCTCATTAAAAGGAAGATGGATTCTCCTTAAAGTAGCTTGTCACCACTGGTAAGAAAATTAATTTTTTCTCAGCAGTACACTGTTTCTCAAAAGGTTATAGAGATTCTTTTTAAACCCTTTTGAATGTTGTGGAAACACTTTAATAAAATCTTCCAAAAGGAATATGACCCTAAAAGTTTTAAAATGAAGGAAAAAAAATCCAAAAACCCAAACACATTGGAGGAAGACTCATAAACAACCTACACTGAGCAGATGAGACAACATTGCTCATTGAAACTGAGGAGGAAATGAAGCTTTTGATGCAGAAGGTCTAGGATTTTAGTCATCAATATGAATGGAAGCTCAACGTCAAGATTCTCACCTCTGGGCCAATGAACGGCAAAATGATAGATGGAGAAGAGATTGAGATTGTTAACAATTACAGCTTGCTCAGACCCACAATCAACCCTCATGGCACCAGCAGTCAAGAGATTAAAAGATGAATTGTAGGCAGAGCCAACCCCCTCTGACTGGAACATTCTCCCCGCCTCCTGGACTCCTGAACCTGCCACCTGAAGAAGGTGATAAAGCTTCTTGGATGCTCTTGCTCACAGTCTGGAAGTCTGGCAGCAGCTCTTCACCTATAAGTCCCAATCCAATTCCTAGATGTTCTGCCAGCTGCCTGGAAGTCCAAGCCCATCCACCTGGAAGTCCTGACCCTGCCACATGGAAGTCCTACTCCTGCTGCATGGAGGAACTGACACCACAATTTTGACCTATGGCCTGGACCATCCCAACCCCAACACCCAAAGGATTACCCACTACTACCCTTCTGAACTGTGCTAGAAACATCAGTATCAAAGGTGAACCCATTTAATTTCCTCTCCTTTCCCAAAGTATGAGCTGCCTTTAGCCCAGGGCACCTCGGACTGGTCTAGCTGCAGCAGTTGTCTGACAGAAGAAGCTGCTACTTTTCAGGCCTTTTCTCTCCTACACTGAAGCAAGTCTTCCTTTGAGACAATAGTTCAGAAAGAAACTCAGGAAGGGTAGCTGCCCCACCATCCTCTGGAGCAGTGATGTCAGACCAAGAGCCTGCTATCACCTGAGGCATGAAAAGCTCTACCATAGCAATGGCACATAAGAAACAGGCTGCTTCACACCCTACATGAACCCAAAACAAGATGTCACCCCCCCCCAAAGTGACACAGTATCAGAGGATTTCCTGAAGCCACAAAGTCTGATGAAACTTTCTGACATAGAATTTAAAAGAACAATGATTGAATATTTTCAATGGGTGAAAGACAATCTTGAAGAATTAGAGGACACTGCAAACAAAACCCAAGAAGGACTTAAAAAACATTGAAAACAATACTGATAAAACAAATAAGGCATTAGAAGCTCTGGGGTCAGGGGAAAGACACCACATAATCCAAGATATGAGGACCAATGTTTCAGATGCTATCAACATATTGAAGGTACATATGAGCAGAGTTGAAGACATAGAGCACAGAACCAGTGAAATACAATTGTCACCACTGATCTGCCAGAGCAAAAAGCAGAATCAAAAAGGAAGGAAAAAGAAGAAAGCCTAAGAATACTGTGAGGCATGATCAAGAGGAATAACATGTACATCATCAAAAACTCAGAACAGGAAGAAGTAATTAAAGGCACCAAGAAAGTTGTGGAAAAATTACTAGAAAAAAATTTCCCAGGCATAATGAAGAATGAGAGAATATATATTAAAGAAGCTGAGTGAAGACCATATTGGATAGAACTCAAAAGAAAAACACCAAGGCATATTATAGTCCAATTTGCCAGAACCAAAGATAAGGAGAGAATTCTGAAAGCAGCGAGGGAGAAACAAAGAGTAATCTATAAGGGAGAGAGAGCAAATAAGATTAAATTATGATTTCTCAATAGAAACCAACAAGAAGATAGTGGAATGAAATATATAGAACAATCAACACAACTATCAACCAAGAATACTATACCCAGAAAATCTGTCCATTAAATATGAGAGAGCGTTCAAGATATTCTTAGAAATGCAGGACCTAAGGAAGTTTGTGAAAACAAAACCAGCATTGCAGGAAATACTTAAAGATGTCCTCCTTATAGAGGAGCCAGAGAAATAACGATGGACCAAAGTAGGGAGCAACAACACCAAAAAGAACTTAATGAAATTATAAAAATAAAACCTTTCCTATCAATAATCACACAGAATGTGAATGTTTTAAATGCACATTTTAAATGTTCTCTAAAGAGGAAAAGAGAAGAAGATTGGATAAAAAACCAAAACTTATCAATATGCTATCTACAAGAGACACACTTGTAAATTAAGATAAAGACTAAAAATAAAAGGGTAGAAAAAAAATATACCAAGCAAATAGCCACCAGAAAAAAAGCAGACGTAGCGATATTAATCTCTGATAAAATATATTTCAATGCAAAAACCATCACAAAAGACAAAGAAGATCACTACATAATGCTTAAGAGGACAGCAGAACAAGAGGACATGACAATAATAAATATCTATGCACCGAATGATTGAGCTGCAAAATATATAAAACAAACAATAAAACTGAAAAAGGAAATACACAACTATGGTAGTTGGAAACTTCAACACCATTCTCAAGAAAAGATGGAACTAGCAGGAAGAAGCACAACAAAGATGTTGAAGAATTAAACAACACAATAAAACAATTCTAATATATAAAGAGCACAGTAAAACTTCTCCAATGTACATGGAACATTCTTGAGAACAGATCACATTTTAAGTCACAAGGCAAGCATCAAAATATTCAAAAACATAGAAATAATACAAGGCGTCTTCTCAGACCACAATGTTACCAAATTAGAAATTAATGAAAAGAGGATAAAGGAGAAAAAATCTATACTTTCAGAAGCTGAACAACACCTTGCTTGAACATAAGTGGGTAATAGAAGAAATAAAAAATTATATCAAAAAGTGTCTTGAAACAAATGACAATGAAAACACCACTTACCAAACCCTCTTGGAAACAGCCAAAGCAATAATCAGAGGTCAATTTATAGCAATAGCCAAACACAAGAAAAGGCAAGAAAAGTGGATAATTGACTCTCTAACACAACATCTCAAACAAATTGAAAAAGAACAACAAGAACACCCAACGCCATGTAAACACAACCTGAAAATATAAAAATTAGGGCAGGAATAAATAAAAAAGAAAACAAAAAACCAATTGGAACCATCAAACGAAAGCAGGAATTGGTTTTTGAAAAGGTCAATAAAATCAGCAAACCACTTGCCAAACAAACAAAGGAAAAGAAATAAAAGATACAAATAATCTGAATAAGAGATGAAATGTCACAAAAAACCCAACTAAAATAAAAAGGTTAACAATGGAGTATTATGAAAGGGCCGAACTCACTCAGCATATCTTAAGCTCAAGGAACTGAAGAACAAATTCAAACCTCGAGTTACTATAATCAAGGATGCTTTCGGCAGAATGTTAAATGATCCCGGAAGTATTAAAAGAAGATGCAAAGAATATACTGAATCACTGT
>NW_006400232.1:95761-97394 GCF_000299155.1 Elephantulus edwardii | reverse complement strand
AACAACAACAACAACAACAACAACAACATACTTAACCAAATATGAAAGCCCAGAGGAAATGGGCAAATCCTTAGAAACTCACAACCTACCTAAACAGACACAGAATAAAACTGAACACCTGGACAAACGCCTTACAAAAGAAGAAATTGTAAAGATAATAAAACAACTTTTAACCAAAGAAAGCACAGGACCAAATTGTTTTACAAGTGAATTTTATCAAACATTCATAGAAGTGCTCTCACCAATTCTACATTAAATATTTCAGAAAACAGAAAAAGATAGAATTATCCCAGACACATTCTATGAAACAAACATATCCTTGATACCAAAATCATGGTAAAGACACCCCCAAAATAAAAAAAAACTATAGACCAATATCTCTCATCAACATAGATGCAAAAATCCTGAATAAAATACTGGCCAGTAGAATCCAATGATACATCAAAAAATAATTTACCATGTTCTAGTGGTATTCATAATAGATATGCAAAGTTTGTTCAACATAGGAAAAATAATCAATGTAATTTATCACATTAACAAAGCAAAGGACAAGAACCATATGATCTTATCAATTGATGCAAAAAAGGCCTTTGACAAAATCCAATGCCTTTTCCTAATTAAAACACTCAACAAAATAGGAATAGAGTGGAATTTCTTCAAAACATAGCTATAAGTATATATGGCACACTCAAGAACCATTATTCTTTTCAATGGAGAGAGAGTAAAGGCATTCCCTTTGAGAATAGGAACTAGGCAAGGATTCCCACTATCACCTCTCCTACTCAATATTGTATTGGAAGTCTTAGTGATAGAAATAACAAGAGAGAAGGAGCTAAGAGGTATTCAAATTTGCAAAGAGGAGGTAAAATTATCTTCATGTGCAGATGATATGATAGTACACTGAGAAAACACTAATATCTTAGCTAGAAAAATACTGGATATAGTTGACCAACAAAGAGGCAGGATACAAAATCAACATACATAAATCAACTGGATTTCTCTACAGTGACAAAAATAATACAGAAATAGAGCTAAGAAAAACAATACCCATCAAAATAACTAATTGCAAGATTAAACACTTGGAAATAAATATAACTAGAAATATAAAGGACCTATTCAAAGAAATTACAAAACATTACTATAAGAAACAAAAAGAGTCCTGGAGAAATTAAGAATATTCCTTGCTCTTGAATAGGAAGACTCAATATTGTGAAAATGACAATTCTAACAAAGGCAATCTACATATTAAAGCAATCCCAATACAAATATCAATTCCATTTTTTAGTAAGATGGAAAAGGCCATTTCCAATTTCATTTGGAATGAAAAGAGACCTCAAATAAACAAGCCACTCCTTAAAAAGAAAAAGAAACAAGGTAGGAGGCATCTCACTCACTGATTTCAAATCCTACTACACTCCTATGGTGGTCAAGACAGCATGGTACTGGTACAATGACAGACACGTAGATCAATGAAATAGAATTGAGAACCCAGAAATCAGCCCATCTACCTATCAAGAGGCAGCAGTCAGAACAGAACAGGGCAACACTGCATGGTTCAAAATTGGGAAGGGTGTACGCCAGGGATGTGTCCTATCTCCATACCTTTTCAACCTGTATGCAGAGCAGATTATCC
>NW_006400232.1:79133-95136 GCF_000299155.1 Elephantulus edwardii | reverse complement strand
CAGGAGGGGAAGACCCTCTACAAGGTGGATTGATTCAGTGACTGGGGTAATCGGGATGGGTGTGTCAGAGGCAATGCGATTGGCACAGGATAGAGCACAGTTTAGGGCTGTTGTACATAGGGTCGCTTTGAGTTGCAAACGACTCGACAGCACATAACAACAACAACAACCACCTATGGTCAACTGATTTTTAACAAGGAAATGAAATCAGTTAAGTGGAGAAACAAAAGCTTTTTAAATATATGGTGTTGGCAGAATTGGAAAACCATCTGCAGAAAACTCAAGCAAAACCCACACCTCACACTATACACAGAACTAACTCAAAGTGTATGAAGGACCTAGGACTAAAACCGAGGACTATAAACTCCCTAGAGAAAATCTTAGAAGAACTATAGAAGCCTAATTTATAGCATGAACAGTCTTATAAGCATCCTGAAAAACCTAAAACCAAGAGATGATAAAATAAATGAATGGTACCTTCTAAGAATCAAATCCCTCTGCATATCAAAACACTTCTCCAAAAAGGTACAAAAGACTGAGAGAGAATATTTGGTACTGACATGTCTGATAAGGAACTTATATCTAGAATTTATAGAATACTTGAGCACCACCACAATATAAAGATAATCTAATCACAAAATGGGCACAGGATTTGAGCAGACACTTCACCAAAGATTTCAGATGAAAAACAAACACATGAAGAAATGTTCAAAATCTCTAGCTGTAAGAGAGATACAAATCAAAACAACTATGAGATATTATCTCACCTCTGTATAAT
The DNA here is from genome assembly GCF_000299155.1 of Elephantulus edwardii. Classification (NCBI taxonomy): domain Eukaryota; kingdom Metazoa; phylum Chordata; class Mammalia; order Macroscelidea; family Macroscelididae; genus Elephantulus; species Elephantulus edwardii. The sequence continues at coordinate 94,358 of NW_006400232.1, read as the reverse complement.
AGCAAAATTCAACAAAACAGCAAACAACAAATGCTGGTGAGGTTGTGAAGAAACTGGAACACTTATTCACTGTTGGTGGAGTGTAGAATGGGGCAACCACTGTGGAAGACAGTATGACACTTTCTTAGAAATTTGGAAATACAAATACCAGTTGACCAAGCAATTCCACTACTGGGAAGATATCCTATAGAAATCAGAACTTCCACCTAAAGAGATATATGCACACCCATATTTATCACTGCATTGTTCACAATAGCAAAGACATGGAAACAACCTATGTGCTGATCAACAAACAAATGGATAGAGAAGCTTTGGTATATTAACACAATGGAATACTAAGCAGCACTGAAACACAAGGACCTCATGCAATATTATACAAAGTGGATTACCCTGGAGGACATTTTGCTGAGTGAAATATCTCAGCCACAAAAGGACATATACTACATAAATTGGGGTTGGGGGAAAACTAAGAAAAAAGGGGAGAAAAAATGTAGACTGCTTTGAAACAGATGAAGAATAGAACCGCTTTAAAGGAATATATGATTAGATACTATTTGCATCACAACAGTCCAGAATAAGAGCTGTATAGTAAAGTGGACTGAAAGTGGGATGGACTGTACAACAGTGAAGACTTTTTTCAAAGAGAAAAGCCAACTGGGCAGGGGGTGGGCAAGGAGGAAATTGTGCAGCAACCAATGAATGGAAATCCAAGTTCTGTATAAACTTTCATTAAATTTTAGAAAAAGATGAATTGCATTATGTAAATCTGCTGTCACAAATATCTCCCAAGTGCTGAAGAGTAACAATGTCAGTATAAAGACTTAACATGTGCCTGATTCAGGCCCTGGTCTTTGCAGTTTTTCACTATGCATCCTAGAGCTTGACAATGACTAAGGATGATAGAAAAATTGGTGCCTTTGGGTTATAGACTGGAGAAGAATACTAGATATACCATATCATAGACTGTCAAGATACTATAGTCTTTTCTGGAGATGGTGAAACCAAGTTTCTCCTTGGAGACAAGGATTTTGAAGTTCCATCTCACATGCTTCAGACATTTTGTCATGAAGTATCAGTAATGCTTTAAAAGTATGGAAGGACAACACAAGAGAGGAAGGCACTGGATGAGATGGATTGACACAATAATTGGAGTAATGGAAGTAGGTGTGTTGGAGTCAATGGGATTGGCTCAAAACAGTGTAGGATTCTGAGCTATTGTGCATAGGTTCACTTTTATAACAGCTTGAGGTCACATTACACAACACTTACTTCTTTCATAGAAATATTTCACAAAGCAGTGTTCTTTGCACAGATGATAGTGGAGTAAGGGTACTATATCTCAAAGTTCCCTGTGCTAGTGTTGGTGTTTGTTCCTCAGGTCTCACCCAACACTCATAAAGAAAGAAGACTGACTTGGCTGGCATTATTTGCTCAGTGCAACTCAAAGTCAGATATTGAGAAGAGTACACCTTCTCTAAATTCCTTTGCCTCTAGTGATGACAGTGTGGGGATAGCTTGATGCCTTATTCAAATGGTTAGGATCCCAGGGTTTGCTGCGTTAAGATAGATAGACATAGAAATCCGATATAAATGAAATTCCTTTATTAAGCCTTTTCCCCTCAGCACACAAGTAACCCAGAATGGACTGATACTTAAGTTACAGTAAGAGTCTTCTCTTTGATAATCAGGCTTTTTATGCTTTTTATTTATTTACTTAGGATAATGTGCATTTTCATCTAAAGCATTTTCATTTTTGGGCCTGTGTTATCTTGCAGGGATTCTGTGGGAACTGTGCATGGATCCTATAAAAAGGATACGATCATATGATCCCTTTTCTATTTGTGCCTTTAGATGACATGTGTGGATATAAGCCTAATTCAATCAACTTGGGCATTAGCGTCCCTTGTTTAAACATTTTGAGTAATCTTACTTTTACACCAGAGAAATATTACACATCATGGTGTAGAAGTTGGATTATTTTAAAAATTACCTTCCTTGGCCTTTGCCTATGATTTTCATCACAAAATTGATTTATTATTAGGTGCCATCGAGTCATTTACGACCTCAATGTGGCTCTCTGAACAATATAACTGAAATCTATACTACCCTACACCATTTTTATCATCTCCGACACACTTGAGCCCTTTGCTACAGTCACTGTATCAATTTCTTTCTCTGAGAGTCTCCTTGCCTTTGGTGGCCCTTCACAGTTTTAAGCAAGATATCCACTACCAAGGAATAGTTTCTCTTAACAATATTCCCAAAGTATGTGAGATGAAGTGTCACCACCCTTACCTCCAAGAAGCACTATGATCGCACATTCTCCAAGACATATCTGTTTGTTGTCAATCCATGGAATATTCAAAACTCTTCTGTGCTACACAAAGGCATTAATTCTTCTTCTGTCACACTTTTTCATTGTCCAGCTCTCAGATTCATATCAAGTGATTGGAGAAACCATAGCTGAAATTAGGTTCACCTTAGTCTTTAAGCTGACATAATTTCACTTCAGGACTTTAGATAAGTCTCTGAAAGCAAACATTCCCAATACTATATGTCTCTTGATCTCCTGACTGCTAATATTAAGCATGTTGTGAATCCAAGTAAGAAAATGGTTGGTAATTTCAACCTTTTCTCCGACTATCGTGTTGTTTATTTGTCCTGTGGTGAGAACTTCTGTTTCCTTGACATTGAGATGTAATGCACTATTGAAGGCTATAGTCCTTGATATTCTGCAGCAAAAGCTTCATGTCTTCCTTGTTTTCAGCAAACAAGGTTGTGTCATCTACATAATGCAGGTTGTAGATGAGTTTTTCTTCATTTATGCTGTACCATTCTTCTTCAGATGGCTCAGCTTCTTTAATGATTTGTTCAGCAGGCTGATTGAATAAATATGTAGAAAGGATACAGCCCTTATGCAAATATTTCTTAATTATAAGTCATGAAGTATTTCCTTGCTCTAGTCACATTACAGCTTCTTGGTCTAGGTATAGATTTCACATGTTGTTGTTAAGTGCTGTCGAGTTGCAGCCTACTCATAGCAACCCTATGAATGAAGTCCTGGACACTTCCTGTATAACTTTTGTCTTTTCTTCAGGTTCACAGGTTTTTCAGAGGCAAGCTACTGGGGAAGTGGTTGCCATTCCTGCTTCCCAGCTTGTTTCAATCAGGGAGCTTCACCAAACACGATGATGTTTCCTTTGTGATGGTTTTTGCTTTAAATTTATTTTATTAGAGATTAGTAATCACTACTCCTACTTTTTTTGGTTGTCACTTGCTTGATGTATTTTTCTCCACCCTTTTATTTTTAGTCTTTATCTTCATTTTTCAGATGTGCCTCTTGTAGACAGCATATTGATGGATTTTGGTTTTTTATCCAGTCTGCTACTCTTTTTCTCTTCAGTCATGCATTCAAACTGTTCACATTCAGTGTCATTATTGAGAGAGGTTTTATTTTTATCATTTTGTTGAGTTCTTTTTGGTTTTGTTGCTAGTTACTTTGGTCTATCTTGCTTTCTGTGGCACCTCTCTAAGAAGGAGATCTCTTAGTGTTTCCTGCAATGCTGGTCTTGTTTATACAAATCCCCTTATGTTCTCTTTTTCTGGTAATATCTTGATCTCTCCTTCATATTTGATGGACAGTTTTGCTGTGTACAGTATTCTTGGTTGAAAATTGTGTTCTTTGAATGTTTGATGTATGTCATTCCACTGTCTTCTTGCTCACATAATTTCTGCTGAGAAATTGACACTTAATCTTATGGCTCTCCCTAATAGGTTACTCTTTGTTTCTCTCTTGCTGCTTTCAGAATTCTCTCCTTATCTTTGGTTCTGGGAAATTTTGACTATGATATGCCTTGGTGTTTTTCTTTTGGGATCTATTCTATATGGTGTTCTCTCAGCTTCTTGAATTCTCTCACTCTATATTATGTCTGGAAAGTTTTCCTCTAGTTCTTCCACAACTTTTTTGGTGCCTTGCTTCTTCCTGATCTGGGATTCTGATGTTGCATATGTTATTTCTCTTGATGTGTTTCTTTCTAAAATTCTGACCCAATATAAGATTGATTCAGTTCAGGGCCTTTGAGAGCAGCCTTTTGTGGATATGTCAGATCAAGGTGCCCCAGATTAAAGGCATGTTAGTTAACTGTATATGGAGGCATGGGTGTGAAGTGGAATGGGCGTGGGGTGGGCATGGTGGTGAGGAAGGCACATGCAGGGACCTCACTCAGATTCTAGCTCTTTGAATTGGCTCACATGGGGTCCTCACTCAAATTCAAGCTGTCAGGCTCTAGCCCAGTGGCTTCTGCCCAACAGCACTCTGGGTGCAGTGTGGCTCTGGGTCTGGGGGGGAGTTTAAGAAAACTCATTCAAATTCCCACTGTTCTGCTTGCTCCTATTGGGCTGGTTCCACAGTGGCTCTGTTGGAGGCTCCCACAGGGGATCCACTGGCAGCTCCTGTTGGGGTCCATAGCTTACTGCTCCTGTGCTTCCCAAACAAATTATTTAATAATAGTTCCCACTCACATTTGTACTGTTCTGCTTGCTTTCTGTGCCACCAATGTCACGAATTGTTTTTGTGCTATTGATGTGCTATTGATGTTAGTGAGGACTCTTCTCCTTTGTGACATTACTGAAGTTCAGATGTTGTTGCTCCGGGGCAGTCAGAGCCACATTTACACACATTTAATGTTTTTATTATGTATCTGATGATTAGAAAATCATATAAACCACTTAAACAAGAATAAAGAACTTTGTTTTTAATTTCTCTGCGTGTCATACAGATATTCATTGTCTTTTCTTTCTCAAGTGATAATAATGATGCTAGGATTTAAACTTCATGGGAAATAGTTACATTTTTATTCCAAATTTCTTTTTAAATTTTAAAGAAAAGAAAAAGAAAAAAAAAGAAATGCTTACTTGTTAAAATTGAGAGATCCATAAAACTACTATTGTGACAGTATCAGTCTTAAAAGGTATCTATATTTTAATTTCTTAACCTTTGTATATAAAGATATCTTTTATTTACTCATGTTCTTGGGTATTTATTTATTCCCCCCCCTTTTAGGGGAGGTTTCCAAAGGGATTTGTTTTCATTCCTTCATTCCTACACTTCTTTCTCCCTTCCCTTCCCCCAATTGCCTTTTTAATCCTTGTCTTGTTCCAGGCAACTAATTTTGGCATTGATTATCTCAGATACCATAATGCTAAAACCATTCTGACATGTTGATTGTGGATCCAAGTAAGATGAAATTGTTTGTAATTATGTCAGATTAATGATAAACAAAATTTCATCATCATTTATCAGAGAGTATAATGCTAAAAACTCTTAAGAAAACTCAAGAGACAGAATTAGGGGTCTGGTTTTATAACTGTTAACTCACCACCCTAAAGACAAATAGTCTCAGGAGCTTGTTTTGCAGGTGAAAATGGTCTAATAATAAAGATGAGGGTAGTGGGTTTTTGTTTTGTTTTGTTTTGTTTTATCCTGCTGACTCAGCTAGATAAAGGTAAAACTAATAAATAAAAAATATTCAGTATGATTTTTCCATATAGTTAATAAAGATTGTTGCTCTTATACAAAGCTTTACCAAGGAATGCACCTATTCATTAATTCACCAATGTTAATTTAAAATGTAAGGATCAGGATTTGATGGAGCTTATCTTCAAATAGCACTAAGGTAAAATCTGTTGTGACTAGACTGCACTCAGGAGAGGGCAACCAACTCACAGAAGTTAATTAGCCTACAATGTTAATCAAGCCAACGTACTTTACTCCCAGAAAGGGCCACTGCACAAATAAACTCTAAATAAGAATTTTGAATAACTGGAGGGGAAAAAATCTAGTGTAACTCGGAGTAAGGGTAGGCTTAGCTAAGAAGTCAGAGAAGAAGGCCTCACAGGGTCCCATGTAGTCCAAACTAAGCTTAACTTCTGACTCAAAAGACTTTCAGATCTTGAAGCTGATATGCTTCCTGAGTTCTAAAATGTCTCTATTGGTTTATTGGGGCAACTCTGATTCAAAAACTCTGCAGGAGAAAGACCTGTTAACTTGATTATAAACAAGATTATAATGTAGACAGTCCTACAGTTTCATTTATTATTATCAAAAACAATATAGCAAGGAATAAATATACAGTTGAATGAATTCTTCATGTATTTAAAAATTTCTAGACTGTAGAAGTAGTACATAACAAATATATCCTTCGAAGAATTTAAATAATTGAAGTAAGGTTATAGAAAATAATGAGAAATTGTTCTATTGAATTACTGTTTCTTTGTCTTTCATTGCATCATGAATGAATTTAACAATCTAGTATGTTTCTTTTGATAAATAGAGGTGTCATGTTTCTCTAATTTTACAATAAAAAGTCTTGTTGACTATTCTAGTAAGAACTTTAGGGGGAAAATCCACAATATTTTTATTATTACCATTATATTTTTATTACTTTTAATGAAAGTTTACAGAAACTTTGGATTTCCATTCATTCATTGTTGCACTTTTCTCCCTGCCCAACCTCTCCTCCGGTTCGCTCTTCTCTTTGAAAAGTAAAAGAAAATTTCTTTCATTGTTATACAATCCCTCCCCCTAAGTCCACTCCACTCTGCAGCCTTTGTTTTAAAAACTATAAGAAAAATTCTGATGAAGGTTTCACAACGTTTCCTTGAGTTGTCTTTTATTAGAAAGAACTACATGCCATTTATTCTATGTAATTCAAAGTCTCCAAAGTAAGCTGGAATGTTTTTATTTTTATTTTATTTTTTTGGAAATATTTTAAACCAAATAAAAATTTTATTTGAAAAAGATGAATATTTTATGTATATCTAGCTAGAGTGAGAACTTATTGGAACTTAGGGGATTCTGGTATGAAAAATCACATGGACTACCAAAAACCCAACATATGTGTCTTGGGGAGAGTTTGCAGCCAGAGTCCTCCTTGGAGACAGAGATGGTGAAAATTTGTCTCTCATACTTCGGGCATGTTTCTAGGAGAGGTTATTCCTTGGAAAAGGATATCATGCTTGGAGAGATGGAGGGATAGCAAAGGAGAAGATCCCACAATGAGATGGACAGATACAGTGACTACAGTTATGGGCTCAGTGTATCAGAGATGATGAGGATGGCACAGGATCGAACAAGGTTCAAGTCTATTATTCATAGGATCTCTATAGGTCATTCTCAACTCTGCATCTACCTACAACTGGTGGTGTAGTTCATAGAGAATTGTGCTCTTACATAAGGATTAAGCCTGTAGTTGAAATCCACTCACAAAGTCAAGGAAAATATGGACATTCTTTACCTATATGACTTAAAGTCTTGGAAACATGATCATAGGTAAGCTTTTGAGTTGATTCTGATTCATTGGCAATAAGTTTTGTTTTTTGGTTGTTTTATTTAATTTTTAATACTAAATTTTACTCTAAAAGTTTATTTTTTTCCAAATAACTACGAAAAATACACTCAAAATATTTATAATAATGGTAAACGTAGATTCTTTCAACCCAAAGGCATTTGATTTAAATTCACTAGCTGCTCCTTAAGAGAAAGATGGACAATCTACTTTGATACAATTTATAGCCTCTGAAACCCTCTGGAGGGTCAGTGACGAGTTTGTTCTGACTTACCAGCACATAAATAAAACAACACTATACAAAAAATGTGAGTTCAGCTCTATATTCACTGTCCCCATACACCATGTTTTTCATGTAGAACTTGATTTAATATTTTAATTGTTTTATTCACCTTCCAAGTTCCTCCAATAAATTGTGAGGTTCTTAATGTTAAACAGTTCCTCTTCCATTTAGGCAATATCCTATGCATTACCTAAATTATGGTTATTTATAGTTGGTATATAGTATCTACCAACTCACTAATTCACTCACTCACTTGTTCACTCAAGCCTACATCAGTCATTGACTCCCTACCTCACTCACTCACTCCCTACCTCACTCACTAATATAGTGTCAGATGCTGTTACAAGTAATTTACAGACTGACTTATTTAATCCTCTAAAAACTTCCTGAAAGAAAAGTTGCCATCAAGTTGAATATTACTCCTTGGAACCATATATGAGTAAAAGTAGATGTGCCTCCAGATGAAACCAAACCTTCATCTTTTTGGTTAACAAGTAGGTACATCAACTCTTTGCAAGAACCAGAGATTCCAAAAACCTTATCAGAAGGTATTATTCTTAGTTTTATTTTTAAAATTAAGTAAAATATTGTTGTTATCGAGTGCTATCATAATAGTACATAGTGATCCTATGAAGAACAGACGTGAATGAATTTTATCCTATGCTATCATACTTAAGCCCATTGTTGTAGTCACAGTGCCAGTCAGATTTTGAGAGTATTCCTAACTTTCTCTTTTCCTCCACATTTCCTAGCATGATGTCTTTTCCTAGAAGGTGCCCCTTCTGATAACATTCCCAGAGTATGTAAGATGAAATTTTACCATCTTTGCCTATGAGGAGCAATATGGTGGCACATCCTCCAAGACAGATTTGTTTGTTCTTGGAAAGTTATATACTCAATACTCTTCTCCAACACCACAATGCCTGGTCAAAAAAGAAGACATCAATTTTGTTTCTGTCTTCTTTATTCGTTGTTCATTTTCCAGATGTATGTAAAGCAATGAAAAAATGTGATAGTTTACATAAGGTACACTTTAGACCTTAAGCTGACATCCTTGCTATTCAGTACTTCAAACAAATCCTTTTCAGCTGATTTTTCTAATGAACATTCCATTTGATTTCTTGACTGTTGCTATCCTGGGTGTTGATTTTCTATTCAAGTATAATAAAATCATTTACAACTTCAAACTTTCCTCCATCTATCCTGATGTTGCCTATTGGTTCAGAAGGTTTTTATTTTCTTAATGCTAGATGTAACTCCTATTGAAGACTATAGTTTTCTTCTGTAAGTGAGTCTAGTCTTCACTTTCTTTAAGCTGTGTTATTTGCATAATGGAAGTGGCTGATGAATCTTTCTCTAATACTCATGTCACACTCTTCTTCATATAGTCCATAGTCTAATAAATTTTATTCAGCATACATATTAAATAAATATAGAGAAAATACATCAACCTAGAACTACACCTATCCTGATCTTAAAACATTCAGTGTTCCTTTTTTTTAACTCAAAACTTTATTATTCCATGGTTAACTATATTAAGAGAATAAATTTTAGTTTAATATTATGAGTTGTTTTTAAAACATGATTAAAAAATAAGATTATTGTTATTCTTGTGTCCCATAGAGTTGGAACTAACCCATAGCCGACCCTCCAGTGAGTTTTCAGAGGCAGTTAATTGCCCAGGAGGAGATTATTCATCCTTCTCTCGTGGAGCGGCTGGTGACCTTGAACCATGTGCCTTTGGAGTTGCTTCTTTCCAATAGACCACCAGAGATAAATTCATTATCTTAATAATTAATTAAGCATAATAACATTTATCTGCCTTTTCTAATATTCCAGAATCATTTTAATAGAGAAACATTAGAAGATCTCTTAATTAAATGAGATCATTTAAAAAGCATGTACTACAATGATCGTATATATTTTTTAATTCCTTTTTAATGAAAGATTGCAGAGACTTTGAATTTCTATTCACACACTGTTGCACACTATCTTCTCTACTCAGCTCTTCCCCAGTTCATTTTTCTCTTTGAAGAAAAAATATTATTTAATTGTAATACAATCGTCCCCCACATCAAGTGCACCTTACTATGCAGCTCTTATTCTGGACTCTTATAATGAAAATAATACCTAATCATATATTCCTTTTAAACAATTCTCCTTAATCTGTTTCAATGCAGTATGCATTATTTATCCCCTCTTTTCTTAAGTTCCCCCCTGACTCTGATGTTAGAACCAGTGGCACTATGTAGTATTTGTCCTTTTGTGACTGAGACATTTCACTTGGCATAATGTTCTCCAGAGTCACCCAGTTTGTATAATATTTCATGAGTTCCTTGTTTTTCAATGCAGCATAGTATTCCATTGTGTGAATATAACACAGTTTCTCTATCCATTCATTTGTTGAAGGGCACTTGGGTTGTTTCCAACACTTTGTTGTTGTGAACAAAGCAGCAATAAACATGAGTGTGCATATATCTGCTTGGGTGGAAGTTATGGTTTCTTAGGGTATATTCCCAGTAGTGGAATTGCTGGGTCAAATAATATTTCTTTGTAGAAGTAAAATGAAATAATTTCAAGCTATATAAAATGTAAATGATGAGCAGGTAATAAGGAAAACAGTAAAAATTCAGTAAGGTAGCAAGATATGAAATTTATATACAGAGATCAATGCTGTTCAGTTAGAAATCAACATGGAAAAATGCTAAATGTCCTATGTTGCTTTTAAGAACTGTTGAGTACGATTCATATTCTATGAACTGATATGAATCCTATCCTATCCTGTGCCATTCTTACAATCTCATCACAGTTGAGCCCATTGATGCATTCACTGTGTCAATCTGTCTGGTTGAGGATCTTCCTCATTTTCACCCTTTCTCTACCTTTCCAAGCATGATGTTCCTCTCCAAGGAACTATTAGAAGAAACATGATTGACAAGAAAGAAAAGAAAAAACACAATTGTCCAAAGTCCTTAAGAAGAAAACTTTTAACTGTCACTCAAAAAGGGTCATAATTCACAAAATAATACAATTGTTATTGTTATGTGTCACCTACGACTCATAGTGACCCTATGTACATTAGCTTTGAAATTTGTCTTATTCTGAACAAATCTCATCCTCTCCAACAGACCTAATCCCATTGCTCCATTCATTGAATCAACAATCCATCTTATCCTGAGTCTTCCTCTCCTATGCTGCCCATCCATCCTTCCAAGCAAGATATCTCTCCAAGAACAAGTGCCTCTTGGCCATATGCCCAAAGTATGTGAGATGGAGCCTCAAAATCCTCTCACCCAAGGAGCAAATTGGTTTCAACCTTTCCAGGACAGATCTATTTATTGTCTTGGAAGTTCTTGGTATGATCAACATTCTTCTCTAGCACAACCATACAAAGGCATCAATCCTTCTACTATCATCCTCAGTTATTGTTCAGCTCTAAGATGCATAGCTAGTAATTGGGAAGACCATGGCCTGGATCAGGCACACTTTAGTTTCCGGATTTTCATCGCTGTTCCTCAGTACTCTAGAGAGGTCCTTGACAGCATACTTTCCCAATAAAATTTTTCTTTTGATTTCTTGACTGCTGATGCCAAGAGTGTTGATTGTGGGATCAAGCAAGGTGAAGTTATCAACAATCTCAATCACTTCTCCATCCATCATGAAGCTGCCTAGTGGTGAGTATATTTGTTTTCTTGATGTTGAACTTCAATTCATATCGAAGAATAGTCTTTAATCTTCTGCAGTAAATACTTCATGCCCTCTTCAGTTTTAGCAAGCAAGGTTTTGTCATCTACATAAATGCAGGTTGTTGATGTATCTTCCTCCAAACCTGATGCCACATTCCTTTTCATAAAGCCAGCTTCCAGAATGATCTGTTCTGCAGATTTACAGATTCAATCTACAGATTGAAAGGGTATGGAGATAGGATGCATCCCTGATTCACACCTTTCCTAATCCTGAACCATACAGTGTATCCCTGCTTTGTTCTGACTACTGCTTCTTGATCTATGCATAGATTTTGCATGAGCACAAGTAAGTGTTCTGGGATTCCCATCCTTCTCAAGGTTAGCCACAGTTTGTTGTGATCCACACAGTCAAATGCCTTTTTATAATCAAAGGAACATGGATAGACATTCCTCTGGTACTCTATGCTCCAATAAATCAGCATAATTTTTAGTTTATAGTCTACCTTCCAGTAATATGAATACTGTCTAATGTCTACAAAGCTTATCATTGGTCATCAAAAGTACAGCAATTGTTCTTTTATCATCTGCAACAATAGAGAAAGGGACAGTGGGGTTGGCTCAGGATGGAGCAGGATTCAGAGTTGTGTACCAGGTCACTGTGAGTAGTGGGTGGCTTGACGGCATGTGACAGCAGTAGCGTTCCTTTTTTATGTTCAGAAAATTGCTTTTACATAGATGATAGATAGATAGAATAGATTTTGAATGACCATGATTAAGATTTATTGGATTCTCTTTCTTCTCAATGCTATCCATAATATGTTGAAAGCCAAGCAATCTAATATCTTTGCATAATAAGTTAAAACATGGTAAATATCTTTCTATAATTAGGTTCTACTTTCAGCCAAGATCAGTACAATATCAGCAAGGGTGTCCTTCATGGCATGGCCTCTCTGAATCCAGCTTAAATTTCTACAATGGTATGTTGTTGCCATTTGAAAGTAATCTTCAGTAAGACTTCATTTACAAGTAATATTAGTGATACAATGCAGCACTAGTTGCATAGTGGCAAGCAGTTGTGCTGCACTCCCGAAGGCACATAGTTCTAATCCACCAGCTGCTCCATCTTGGAAGGATGGACAATTTACTTTCATGCAATTAACTGCTTCTGAAAACTCACCAGAAGGTCAGCTATGGATTGGTCCCAACTTAACAGCACACAACAACAACATTAATGATATTATTTGATATTTTCCACAAGCTATTGGGTCATCTTTTGTATTGACTAAGAATGAATATGGCTTCTGTTCTCCAGTCATTTAGCCAGGATTTCCTAATTTTTTTTTTTTGTCATATACTAGTGAACATGTCCAGGGCTATATATGTTGTTGTTGTTAAGTGCCGTCTAGTTGCAGGCGACTCATAGCGACCCTATGAAGGAGAGTCCTTGAGGCTTGGGTGCCTTTCATCCTCTCTCCAGGTTCATAGGGTTTCTGGAAGCAAGTTATTATGGAAGTAAATGCCACTCCTCCTACCAAGCTTGTTTTCATCGGGGAGCTCCACCCCACTCTCTGTTGCATTGGGTAGCCAATCATTAACGCATTTAACACACCAGTGTCACGGTATTCAGCCTCACAGCAACCAAAAGTGAACGCGGGACGGCAACTTGTACACCAGGGCTATACGACCTAGAGGAATGTCTGAACAAAAACAATGAAAGACAGGCCCGAGGGCAGCGGATTAAAAGTCACCCATCTTTGGCTTGGGAGCATCATTTTCTGTCCACTGGGCCAGCTCATCCCTCTCTCTCTGTTGATATTACTGTTGTTAAGTGCCGTTGAGTCGCAGGCGACTCATAGCGACCCTATGAAGGAGAGTCCTCGACGCTTGGGTGCCTTCCATTCTCTCTTCAGGTTCATACGGCGATATATATGTTTCCTAAAACACTTCAATTGGTATTCCATCAATTTCTGGAACTTTACACTTCAGAGCAGTTTTGAGATCTTCGTTAGTGTTCGTTCTTGATCATATAATACTTCCTGAAAAAGTTCAAGTTCAACCAGTTCTTTCAAGTACAGTGACTCGGTATTACTTCCATATTCTTTTGATTCCTCTTGCATCATTCAACACTTTTCTCAAGAATAATACAGCATTACAACTAGAGGCTTGAATTTATTCTTCAGTTCTTTCAGTTTGGGAAACACCAAATATATTTTTCCCTGTTACTCTTCTTACTAGAACTGTTTTCACATTTTATAATAATCCTTTGTTTTATATTCTTGTGCTGCCCTTTGAATTTTTCTGTTCATCTATCTTTCTTCAGCATTATTTCCTCTTGTTTTGGTTTCTTTTCATTTTGATGCAAGTTTCAGAGTGTCTCCTAACATCCATTTTGAAATTTTCTTTCTTCCCCACTCTTATAAAGATCTTTTACTTATTTCATGGATGATATCCTTTCACAATAAATCTGGTGTTTGGTCACTGCATCACATCAGTTTTTGAAATGATTTTCAATATCAGTTAGATTACACTATTTTGGTTCTTGTGTACTTATTTTAATTTTCTTCAAATTCCGTTTGAACTTGTATATGAGTGGTTGATAGTATATTCTACAATCAGCTGCTGACCTTGTTTTGACTACTGATGATGAACTTTTTCCTTTACCTCTTTCCATGCATGTATTCAATTTGATTCCTATTTTATTTTTCAGATGAAGTACATATATAGTTACCAAATATTGTTTGAGTTTTTTTTTTTAATATTTGCAATGAATGAATAATTGATTATACAAAATTCTGTCATTTAGTCTGCAGCCTTGTTTCTGTCACCAATGTCATATTTTTCAACTGTTGTTGTTATGTGCCATCGAGTTGCCCATGACTCATACTGATCTTATGTAAAATAGCTCTGAACCTTGTCTTATACAGAGCCATTCTTATTGACTATGCCACACATAATGCCATTGTCCCAGTTACCATGTCAATCCAGCTCATCAGGGTCTTCCTTTCCTGTACTGTCCCTCCACCCTTCCAAGCATGATGTCCTTCTCCAAGGCCTGGTCCCTCTGGGATACGTGTTCAAAGTACATGATATAGAGCTTCAAAATCCTTGTCCCCAACAAGAAACTTGGTTCCACCCTCTCCAAGATAGATAGATTGTCTCTTGACAATCCATAATTTAATGGCATCTATTTTTTCTGTCATCCTTAGTCATTGTCTGTTTCCCTGATGCATATCAAGTAATTGTGAAGACCAGGACCTAGATTTGGCTCACCTTAGTCAATTGCCTGACATCATTGTTCTTTAGCACTTTGAAAAGGTGCCTAATAGCAGACTTCCCCAATTTAATTTATCTTTTGATTTCCTGACTACAGGTGCCAAGAGCCCAGCCTTCTGAATGATCTGTTCTGTATATAGATTGAAAAAGTATGGAGACAAGGCATATCTATGATACACTGCCTACCTGATTTTAAACTATGTAGTGTTCCATTGCTCTGTTCTGATGACTGTCTACTGGTCCAAAAGGTTTCACGTGAGCCCAACCAACTGTTCTGGAATTCCTATTCTTCTCAAGATTATCCACAATTTGGTGTGTTCTACATAGTCAAATGACTGAGTTTTCTATGAAACACAGATAGATATTCCTCTGATACTCTTTGCTTTCAGTCAAGATCAATCTGATATGATTGGAACAGCACGTCAGCAGAGAATTGCCAAAAGTCCAGGCTGGGGTTAGAAGGGGTTGTGGTACTTGGGATATTGAAGCTGATGTTAGATAGATCTTAGCTGAAAGCCGGGAATACCAGAAGAATGTATATCTGTGTTTCAATGATTACGCAAAGGTATTTGACTGTGTGGATCATAACAAACTGTGGCTGACTCTGAGAAGAATGGGAATCCCAGAACATTTAATC
>NW_006400232.1:75624-77429 GCF_000299155.1 Elephantulus edwardii | reverse complement strand
TGATTCAGTGACTGGGGTAATCAGGATGGGTGTGTCAGAGGCAATGCGATTGGCACAGGATAGAGCAGGGTTTAGGGCTGTTGTACACAGGGTCGCTATGAGTTGCAAACGACACACATAACAACCACAACAATGATCAGTACTTATTCTGGGTATACCTTTTGCATTTCAATCATCTATTACTGTAGCTACATATTTGATCAATTAATTCATTATAGTTGCATATTTGATCAATTTTAGACTACAAAAGACTGTCTTGTTTCTCTCACAGAACAGTTTGTGGATTTGAACTATATGCCTTTAGGATTGCAGTGCAACTTCTTACCACTAGACCACCAGAGCCCCTGCAAAACATTGGTAGAAATTTTAAATTTCATTATTAGTCTTAGTGATTGGTATGTATATAGTTATCCAAGTGTTCAGGTCTTTCATTCATAGGGTAACTATGTGTCATCTGCAACTCGATGGCACTTAACAACAACAATATATATTTGAATAATAGTTGTACTAAAAGATCTTCCTTGTATGCTTGTGGATAGTGTCATAATGCAGCATTTTACTTCAGGATAGATTTTCAAAAGCTGTTATTCACAATGAAGATTAAACCATTTGCTTTAATTTTATACTTCCTGGTAGTAAATATATCACATGATTGTCTGATTCAATGTGGCCAATGCTCACTGATGCCTAGAATGATAATTTTTATGAATTCATTTCAGTTTTTACAACTTCCAGCTTTCCTAGATTATACATTGTACACTCTGTGTTCTAATTATTAATAAAAGTTTTTAACTCCTTTTGAATCTTGTCTCATTAGAAAATCAAAGTCCATCATTGGGTGAAATTTTTGTCCTGTCTGTGCTATTAAAATAGACTCCACATTAAGGAGGCACCTTTTCCCCTGTCACCTTTTGGATGCCTTCCAACCTGAAGGACTTATCTTTGCTCATGATACCCAATGACATTGTTTCATTATCCAAAAGCTTGTATCCCATCTCTGATGAAATGTTTCAAACACTGATGACCCTTTTACTGTTTGAAGTACTGTTGGCATAGCTTCCAGCATCACAGAAACATAAGTATAAGGCACCACAGTATTGGAAAGTGACAGACAAGCTGGCTATATGTTCAGTACTAGAGGACATAGATTCAAACTTCAGCCATCATGTAGCAAAGCAAACATTCCATTACGTTCAGTCAACAGAATCATTAATAACTACATAGAAGAAGCATATCTCCATCAAATACAACCATTTATGCAAGAATTGATGCTCACACACAACTGCAAAGTCTAAAGACTAGGTAAAAGGGTCCTATTACAATGTTCTCTTCCACTTTCAGAAGTCATTTAAAGTATCAAGTGTCTCAATTCATTGTTGTTGTTATGTGCCATCGAGTTACTTGCGACTCATAGTGACTCCATGTACAACAGCCCTAAACCCTACTCTATCTGCACCAATCACATTGTCTCTGACACACCCATCCTGATTACCCCAGTCACTGAATCAATCCACCTCATAGAGGGTTTTCCCATCCTGAGCTGTCCCTCCACCCTCTAAAGCAAGATGTCCCTCTCCAAGGACCAGTCTTTCCTTACAACATGTCCAAAGTATGTCAGGTGAAGCCCCAGAATCCTTGCCTCTAAGAAGCAGCCTGGCTTAACCCTCTAAAGGATGAATCTGTTTGTTTTCTTAGCAGTTCATAGTACACTCAATACTCTTCTGCAAACAACAGCTCAAAGGCATCAATTCTCCTTCGGTCCTCCATAGGGATTGTCCAACTCTCTCACACATAACAAGAGATTG
>NW_006400232.1:72200-75194 GCF_000299155.1 Elephantulus edwardii | reverse complement strand
ATAGAGCCCAGCCTCCTGGATAATCTGTTCTGCATACAGGTTGAAAAGGTATGGAGATAGGACAAGTGCTTGGCATACACCCTTCACAATTTGAACCATGCAGTATTTCTTTGTTCTGATGACTGTCTCTCGGTATAAATATAGATTTCACATTAGCATGATCGGGTGTTCTGGGATTCCCATTCTTCTCAGAGTCAGCCACAGTTTGTTATGACCTACACAGTCAAACACCTTTGCATAATCGATGACATTCCTCTGGTATTCCCTGCTTTTAGTTAAGATCCATGTAACATTAGCTAAAATATCCCTAGTACCATGACACCTTCTAAACCCAGCCTGGACTTCTGGCAGTTCTCTGCTGATGTGCTGTTCCAGTTGTTTTTGGATAAGCTTCAGTAGAATATTGCTTGCATGTGAAATCAATGACATTGTTCTATAGTTTTCACACTCTGTTGGGTCACCCTTCTTTGGGATGGGAAGAAATAGAGATCTTTTCCAGTCAGTTGGCCAAGTGGTTTTTCTCCAGATTTCTTGGCACAACTTCGTGAGCACATTCAGGGCAGCATCTGTGAGCTTGAATAGGTCAATTGGTATACCATCTATTGCTAGGGTCTTATTTTTTGCTATTCATAGCAGCTTGAACTTCTTCCTTCATCACCACAGGATCTTGCTCATACGTTGTTTCATGAAATTTTTCTGTGTCTGCCAATTCCTGTCAATACAGTGACTCACAATATTCTTTTCATATTCTTTTAATACTTTCAGGATCATTTAATATTCTGCCTCATGCATCCTTAATTATAGCAACTTGAGGTTTGAATTTGTTCTTCAGTTCCTTGAACTTAAGGAATGCTGAGGGAGTTCAGCCCTTTTGATTTTCTGACTCCAGCTCCTTGCATATTTCTTTGTAATATTTTGCTTTGTCATCCCTTGCTGCCTTTTGGAATCTTCTATTCAGTTCTTTAGTATCTTGAATTCTTCCTTCTGCTTTGGCCTCTCTGTGCTCCAGTGCAATATTAAGTTTCTTCTGACATCCATTTTAGTCTTTTTTCCTCTTCTGTCTTTGTAATGACCATTTGCACTCTTCCTGCATGACACCTTTGATATCCTCCCACAACTCATGTGGTCTTCGCTCATTGGTGTTCAAGGCCTCAAACCTGTTTCAGAGATGGTTTTGAAATTTAGGTGGGATAGACTCAAAGTAACATTTTGGTTCCTGTGGATTCCGTTTCATTTTCCTGAGCTTCAGCTTGAACTTGCACATCAGTAAATGGTGGTCTATTTCACAATCAGCTCCTGGCCTAGTTTTCATAGGTGATATTGAGCTTCTCCAGCGGTTCTTTCAGCAGATGTAATCAATCTGATTCCTATGCATACCATCCGGTGAAGTCCACATGTACAACCTGCACTTATGTTTCTTATAAAACATATTTGCAATTAATAAGTCATTGATTGTGCAAAATTCAATCATCCTATCTTCATCTTCACTGGAGAAGAGTGTTGAATATACCGTGGACTGCTAGGAGAACAAACAGGTTTGTCCTGGAGAGGGTGAAGCCAGAATGTTCCCTGGAGTCAAGGATTCTGAAGCTTCATCTGACATACTTTGGGCATGTTGCAAGGAGGGACTGGTCCTTGGAGAGGGACGTCATGTTTGAGAGAGTGGAGGGATGGTGCAGGAGAGAAGACCTTCAATGAGATGGATCGTTTTGTGAGTGGAGTGGTGGGAATGAGTGTTTGAGACAGTGAGGTTGGCACAGGATAGAATGGCGTTTAGGGCTCTTGTACATAGGGTTGCTATGAGTCGCAAGTGACTCGATGGCACATAACAACAACAACAATCTCCAGCTTCATTTTTGTCACCTAGTCCATGTTTTCCATCTACTGATTCTTCTTCGCTGTTCCCAACTTTTGCATTCCACTCACCCATGATTATCAATGCATCTTGATTGCATGTTTGATGAATCTCCAACTGTAAAATTTGTAGAAATCTATTTCCTTTTCTTTGGCTCTGGTTGTTGGTGCATATATCTGAATGATAGAAGTATTCACTGGATTTCCTTGTATGTGTATGGATATTATCCTGTCACTCAGAATATTGTACTTCAGGATGGATGTAGAAATGAATTTTTTTAACTATGAAAGCAACCCCATTTTTTTCTCACATTTTCATCTCCGGAGTAATATATCATATGATCATCCAACTCAAAAATGCCCCATGCCAGTCCATCTCATATCACCAATTCCTAGTATGTCAATATTTATGTGTTCCATTTCTTCCTTAAAAATATCTAATTTTCCTACATTCATGGTTCTCACATTCCATGTTCCAATCACTAGAGTTTGCTTACTACTGTTTCTCTTCCTTTGTATTTCCATACTTGAAAGCTGCACCTCAGTTGTTCTTTCTGTTAGTCCACGTGTGTTCTGTTTGAAATATATAATCATTTGGTGAACATGGAGTGAGATAATACATAATAACTAACAGCATGAATCTAATATATACCAATGGGAAGAAAAAAGAAATGGCAGCCAAGCATATGCTTACTTTATTTAACCCAATTTGTTGGTCTTCAGACTTTCTTAGCAAACCAAACTCACTGAGTGACTCAGAGTGACTCTTATTGAGTTTCTGAGATTATATACATTTACTGAAGTAATCTGCTCATCTTTCATCCACAGAAGGACTGATGGATTCAAACTACTAGCTTTTGGATTAGCAGCATAGCACACAATGCACTATACCACCCACACTATTCCAGCTGGGGTCTTTAGGCATTCTTAGAGATGGTTATACAGAGGTTTTAAGAAGGTTCTTTTCTTTTTTTTCCCTATAATTATATCTTATTAATTTTCATAAACATTTACAGAGATTTTGGGTTTCCATTCATTCATTGTTGCACTATTCTCTCTAACCTCCTCCCAGTTTGTTCTTGTCCAAATGCCACAGTGCTTGCCAAAGCCAGTTCTGATTAATCTTCTTTGTCAGTGTGT